>NC_133771.1:188417663-188643258 GCF_003597395.2 Chelonoidis abingdonii | reverse complement strand
GGGGGGGGGGGGGCCAAGGCCAAAGTGGCCGTGTTTCACCATTCCTGACCAATGTGAGTTGCGGGAAGCAGTGGCCTGGCCAATGCCGCTTCCCACAGCTCTCATTGGCTGGGAATGGCGAACCGTGGCCACTGGGAGCTGTGAGCAGCAGTATCTGCAGATGCTCAGGTAAACAAAGCATCTCGTGGCCTGCCAGAGGGTTACCCTGAACAAGACATGAACCAAGTTTGGGAACCCTTGGGCTAGATGGGCCATTGGTCTGATCCAGTATAGTCATTCTTATGTTCTTAGGGATTGGCTATACACACACAACTAACTGATGTATCTAAGCTAGTTTTTCCTCATCTTTAGTTTTATATTGTACAATACTGCATTTAACTGTGACTATACTTGCCTAAGAACTTTTATTGGTTTTCATAAATGTCTCTTGCATGTTTTTAGTCCGATGCACAATTTTCCTAAATTGGCACGTAAAGAATCTGATATCTGGTTATATGGCATTAAACTGGAGTAATTTTTTAGGGTGTGTGTGTTTTTTCCATTTGTTGTCTGTTTTAAGCAGAACAATGACCACAGCTGATAACATGCAAGATAAATCTCTGTTAGCCAAGGATACTACCTGGCCTCTTGTCTCGTACCACTCATCAAAAGACCCCTTAAAACGTAATCTATTTGGAGATTTACTACAAATTCTCACTGCTAGCTTATCTTCTTCTCTGATTCCATGTATGGAATTGTGGACTCTTCAGGTTATTGATTCCATTTATGAAAGTGGAAGGGTTCCCTTATAATGAGTCTTTAGATACAGGCTCAAATCTCTGCATAATATTTCCCTTTTGGCTTCACAAGTGCTGCAAGGGGACAAAACCGTTCATATGTTTTACTTCCGAGAAGGTTAAAAAATGATATTATTATTTAGTATCTGCTTCACCATTAGCAAGAGAAAACTGCTCCAGCCTTACATCATAGGATTCATCATAACAGTTTGTATGTCCATTAATTAAACACAACCATTATGACTGTTCCCAGAGTGATCTTTAGTACTGATTAAAATATTGCTACACAAAATTGCTGCATACAACTATTGTCTTCACTTGTTCACAGATGAATTATCAAGGGATTCCATCTTCATTCCATGTTTGCAGTATCTTGCAGATAAGATTCAGCAAAAAACACAAATACAAACCAATAGAAGTAGTACTGAACTAAATTTATTAACTAGTAGGAAGAACAGTTCACTTTTAGGACAAGCTCTCTTATTTGTTTCAATACCTTGCATCCTATTTGGCCAATAAACTATGAACAACAAATTATTCATTCTTCTATTTTACAAATGGAGAAAGGAAAACAACTAATGGTGAAATGACTTGCCCAAGGTCACTCACTGAGTCAGAGGCAAATCCAAGACTAGATTCCCCATTTATTCACGCTCGTCCCTAACTTCAATCCATCAGAATACTCTCCCTCACAAAGTTAATCAAAATAGTAAACATTTGTCATAGAGTGCTAAATAGTGCCATAAAATTATATAATGCTGCAATCCCAGGAGAAGAGTTCTGAGTCTCCATGAAATAATTGCAATAACTAGAAATAAAAATGATATCATTAACTCTGGTAAACATGGATATTATATATGTAAATATTATAAATAATTAAAATCACAAGGATAACAGAGAGTATTTTACAGAAATTTGTATATTGCCTTTTCATAGGATTTTATTTTATTTTATTCCTGACATGAAGATTACTCTTGAAAAGATTGTGATAATGGATCTGCAACCTAACTGAAGAGTAGTTGTGTCTTTTCTTAAAAAAAAAAAAAAAAGGGGGTTTTTTTAATTTTATTGTAAACACATTGCAGTTTTTAAACCTTGATGTTTATAATGGCTACCTTTCTTTTAACTATTTAATCTGACACTTCTGCATTGTACATCTGATTTGCATTGCATCACTTTGTGCAGGATTGTTGCACTATAGTAACAATCCCAACCACACAACAGGATGGATAGCATCTGGCTCATTACTGAGTAAAAAGCTAGAAAAAAATCATGCAGTTTGGGAAATATGAAGAAATTTTGTGCCAAATTCTTGGTTAGCAAGTGTCTTTCCCAACCAACTCAAAGAACATTGTCCACATTCTATGTAAAGTAGACATGGGGTTCAGCTTTATTAAGTAACAAGTAATCAACAAGACGGTAATATAACTCAAACCTCTCCCAGGCTCGTCATTTCCTACAGTTTCTATTCCAGTCTGTTCTGTTCACACCTCTGTTCTCTTCTCCAGGGAGTCTGTTGAAGGGTGTCGCTGGCCCTTCAAGAGGGAGTAGGCCCAGTACACCTGTGACTCATCAAAACCTGAGACAAGTGTACTGGTACTGCTGAAGGAGGGCACTCCAGGTGGGGCTGTGTTCTGACAGACACACTCTCATTTCCTTTATATCCTGGCAGGGTAATGAGATGACTACACCAGTGAGTCTGCAAAACCCACTTACCCCATTTCCAATAAGATCAACACTTGCTAGCATGGTTTTCAGTCAAGCATTGTGAGCCTCCTAAACATCACTGAATGAAGTACCAGGTGTCAAGCTGTCTAGAGTGGCCCATGACAATGAGTGCCAGTCTTAGGGCAGACTCTTAAGAAACAGAACACAAACCACAAACTGGTTGCTTGTTCTACACTCAGATTTTACCAATCAAGTATCAAGTGTGAAGTCCTCAAGCACTAGAACAGCCTTAACATGGAGTCACAGACATTCCCTTGGGTACTCTGGTCTATCTTGTCTCCTGGGCAAGCTTGATAGACAGTCCCTTATACCAAAGAATCACAATGATATTTAGGTTACTCCAGGTCCCAAAGGATCAGTCACTTACTCCAGGTCAATTGGACCCCAGATCTCTCACCAAAGACAATGCTTGCAATTGATCCTGTAATAAAGTAATTAAAGATTAATTAACTAGGAAAAATGAATGAGGGTTATTTACAAAGTTAAAACAGGTAAATATACACACACAAAGATGAGTTACATATATATGCAAGCTCTCCATGTCCTTTAGGACTAACCAAAACCAAGCAGCTTGGGGATCCCTTGCTTATGCTTAGAAATATTGCCCTCGCCCTTCTAGCATAGTGATACAGTTCCTTCATATCAGATGGGTGGGGAAGGGATAGCTCAGTAGTTTGAGCATTGGCCTGTTAAACCTAGGGTTATGAGTTCAATCCTTGAGGAGGCCATTTGGGGAACTGGGGTAAAAATCTGGGGATTAGTCCTGCTTTGAGCAGGGGTTTGGACTAGATGACCTCCTCAGGTCCCTTCCAACTCTAATATTCTGATTAATAATATTTTACAATTTTTGTTCCTTCCCTCCAGAGTTCAATCTGATGGGATAAGTTCTCCAGCAGGTTCCGTCTCTATTGGCACAGGAGGTAGGGGAAGCAATCAACAAGCTTCTTTCTCCTTTGATGTTTCACAAAGGCTCATTTGGTTTCAATGGGCTTTCTTGTGTGCAGGACCAGTATTTTACACTAATTAAATGCTTCTTTCCATTTTGGTGAGTTACACAACTACAGAGGTTTACAATGCAAATATTAACATAATTTTATACCAGGGGCTATAGATGCTATAAGTGAGATTAATACATGCAGCATCTTGCAAGCATTTCAACAAGTTTAGCCATGGTAATATACAGGTGAGCCAGACTGGTTTCCAGCTATGCATTTGTCAGTTTCAGTGAGGCCTAAGGGCCTTGTCATGAGCTGGCACCTGGTCTGCCAGCATCACACCAGGTATGTGCTATAAAATGTACAACTTGGACCAGATTGCCAAGTCTGTTAAAGGTGCCCCACTCTGCTCCAGCATAGTAAAGCAACCTTAAGGCCAATTTACTAGAACAATGGAGTTTTCCCCTGTGTAGAGTATTCCTTTGCTGCTTAGTTTCTCCTATACCACCATCTACCCATCCCACCTGGTATAAGGGGTGTGGCTGTAGGGAAAGGGAATGGCTAAGGCATCTCTACACCCTGGCAATCCCCATCTGCTAGAATTTCCCCTTAGGGTCATAGTTATCTGGGTATATATAATGCTAGGGACCAGCCTGGACCCTGGCCAGTCCCAGAGGCATAAAGGAGGCTTTCTGAATTTCAGTGTCCTCTCTGAGCTGGCTTGCATTGCCATAGGCTCTGAGTGAATCTGGCACGGTATGTACAAATGGATGGGCTCTTCACTGTGGTTTTATATCATTCCTAGATCTCTGGAGCATGGAACCTTTGGAAATGAATGCTGCCACAACATTAGGCAGATGCTAATTATCTGATATGATAGTTTTGGAAGAACCTTCCAGGGGATTGTATGAATGGTCACCAAACTCTCCTGTATTCAGAAGCTACCACTTTGGCCTTTTCAACTGATCTGCAAGTTTTGCTTTCGCAGAGAAAATAAAGTTCAGTCCATTCCTTGGTTAAAAGAATTATGATACTGTGATTTAGAGTAACATCTTCCTTTGCTTGTGTTATCCTGCTATATATAAACCCTTTTGGCTCTTCCATCCTAACTGGGAAACACAAGAAGCCCAGAGGTTATTCCCTTTCTAATATATTGAGTTCTGTAGTTACTAGTTTTCAACTGGTAGTTTTCATATCAACTTTTAGCTCTGTTTAAAAATATGTTCAAAAGATCTATAGTTAGCTAAAGCTATAGGTTTCATTTTCTACTAGATATCTTTAACTGGAATACTGTTGGGGAGTTTTAAGACATTTATAGACCTGAAAGTGATCATTTCCCAACCATTGCTTCACTAAAAATAATCACCTAGAATATGCTAAGCTTTCAAAATATCCCTTATGGGAAAGCCCAAAAGAAATGAATAGTGATGAAATAATTAGGTTTCTATAAAAGTTACTCTAAATGTTTGTAGATATAAAAGAGAATGTTTAAACAACCCTATGTGATAATTATTTCCATGTTAGTCTGTTCTATTCAGATTCTTATATTGTGTCATCGTAGAAGTATTTGAATTATAGAATTTTGTACGTATATTTAAACATTCTACAGAAAGTTAGCATTCTCTATTAAAATCTATAGGACTTAATGAGGAAGCATTATGCACAAAAAATCACGTGTAGATGGCTACTTACATTTGCCTTGATTATACATTAAAGAATATACCCAAATGGCCATCTGCATGTTCAGACAATCAGTTTACATGAACAGTGACGTTAACTTCATGTAAAAAGGAGAGGTACAATTGCCCATGCATTTTTATGGTTGGACTTCCCTGTCTGAAAATGAGTCCCCGTTAGATTATATATAATATATTTAGACATTAGGTGAAAGCATGGCTCCATTAAAATCAATGGGAGTTTTGCCCTTCAGTCACCAGAGCCAGGATTTCAACCAATAGCTTTTGTTTCTAAAAAAAGAAAAAAAGCCATCTGTGGTTTTGTAATGTCATTTGAGTTTTACAGGTCCTGTAACAAATCAGGACATTACTCAATTTGATCCTCACCCCAGCACAATGGTTGCTTTTAAAGATCAAACTATGTATGTTAAGTATAGCAATATACATTTTGTTTTGCATAGTGGTGTTTTTAGAGTTAATGGGTTCTTGTAGCAGTATGCAATGCCTCAAGCCTCCTGCAGATTCTTCATCAGATACTGAAGAAAAAGCACCTGTCATTGGGTAGCCCATGTAATGTTTTTTTCCTCCAAACTTCACAGGGGTGGAGCCCTTGACTATGCTCAGTTAAATGGCCATATCTGTCAACTGGCCACTGGGGAAAGATGTCAAAAGCAGCAGTATGTGCCTGTGATCTCAAAAAGGGGTGGGGTTTTTCTCTGTCTGCATGGCAGGTAGAGAGACTGAATGAGCAGCCCACTGCAAGACAACGACCATATCTGACAGCTCAGAAATTAAATTGTCAGCCGAAGAGATCAGATGGGGCCCATCAGGGCAAAGATCCTATCCTATCTGACATAAAGTTCAAAGGAGGAGAGTTTCCTACGGAGTAGAAGTATTTCCTAAGGCCAGAGACCAGTCCCACTCCTCTCTCTCTGAAGGAGCAGTCTGGGGGATTTTTCCTGCATAAGACTTTTATAACTACTGTATTCCCAGAAAGAAGTGAGTAAAGATCCTTGGCGGTTGCTGAGGAGGAGATAAGGAGCTCATAAGAAGCAGATCCACTGCTCTGTGTTTTGTATCAGACCAACCATCCACATGCTAGAGTAGCCTGGCCTATTGTGTAACCCAATGAGACTACCATGCTTGTACTGATGCCTAAATGAGACCCAAGATTTGTCCCTGAGAAAAAGTAATCACACACTTCTTCCCTTGTGCTCTCATTTGAATATATGTAAGGAAACAAACCAGAGAATTCATCATTGCTGTGAAAATCAGATTTTAATAGCTGAGAGGAATATAGAAATGATGTTGCCAAGGAAAAACTAGATGTTGCATATGGAGATTTGCAAACCCATCTACATATATTCAAAGATGTAGCTTACAACACTGGTGCATTAACATCTTTTTGAGGTAGTAAATTTTAGCAACAGGACCGAATTTCAAACTAATAGTTTTTCAATATTTTTTTTCAGTTATTGAGCAACACCTCTGGTCAAACAAACTCTAGCATCTATTAGAAATCTTTGGTCTTTTTTATATATCTTGGAAAGAAAGCTGCAACAATGCGATGATTAGGTTATTTTTTCCCCTCTGCACAAACAACATGATCAGCATCTTATACAACTTGCAATGGCTACATTGTGCTGTGTTGTACTTGTTTACTTGCTGGGTGTCTATCAGTTCAGTTGCCTTTGCTCATTCAATTTGATCGCTCTCCTTCACATAGTGTTTTGAATGTTAAAATGTAATTAAAATCAGAAGAGTAACTGTAAAAATGGTATCCTTCTGGTTCATTTTTATGCTCCATCAATGACTTCCATACTAAATTTGGTCACTTTAATCTTCCCACCTCCTGTTTTCTTATTACCAGTTCTAGCAAAATCAAGTTGCATAGGTAGGAAAAAACTGTTTTTTTCTGCCTCATACATCATCAGGATCAATAATAATTCTGTAACCGAAATGTATGAGGCAATTTTATTGATGATGCATGAGGCAGAGTTGAATCCTCCTCACTGTTGTTGACTGCAGTGGTAAAAATTTCTTTTTTGTCAGTAAACCAGTAGATGCAATTTGGAGAACATGCAGTGAGCAGACAAGTGCAGCAAAAAAATGTCATGTTTGCAGTCACTTTGCTGAGTGCATAGCAGCCCTTTAAGGAAGCTGTTGGAGACTTGCCTAACAGCATTTGAACATTTGCAGATTTCTCTTTTGTCACTCTTTGTGGACAGGGTTTGGGGATAATCTAAATTCTGCTCATTTGTCATTCCTTCCATTTGCAATGTATTCTGTTAATCTATTTCCAGCTTTCTTAGTGGATCTTCAAAATTATAAATGCATGTTGTAGCTGGCAAGTGCAAATGTTTCCCTTTGCTTAACTGTCATTTAGGAAGGAAATCTATACACGTATGACAAGTTGCTCATTATTAACCTTTGATTCCTGAATGCCGTTGTGTTTTTTTTTTTGAGACATAGAAAGCAAGCCTACCTAAGGCAATTTTAAATCTCTCCTCCTTAACTTCCCACATTGTCTCTCTTCTTGCCTGTCTTTGGTGGATTAAGCTCTCTCTTTTGATTCATTTTACTTACATCACTGTTTTCTTTCAAATCTCTAAAAGGTCATTTATTTTCTACAAATTGTTAACTAAACTCCTACTTTCTCTCCCTCTTTCTCAATACTTGTAAAGTGCATTGGCCAAATGCGCTCTGTAAATAAATAACAATAAAATTCAGCAATTGAAATTGCTCTGAAAATAAACAGTCAGGAGCACTAAGCACAGCTCAGATGCATTGTAGGAAATAAATGCAGATGTGTGGAGCTTCATTATTTGCTTATGGGCCTGATCCAAAGTGCATTGGTCAATGGAGTCGTTTCATTAACACCACTGGGCTTTGGAACTTGTCTAACATGAAGAATAGAGGTGCAAGACAGAAGGTATATAGCAGAGAAAGAAAGGATCTCAGAAGAAAGAGATGCAAAGAGTTAGACTAATCTGATATCTGTGAGATGTACATTTTCAGCACATCCCACAGAATGCAAGGCATTCTCCGTCATAAACACATGCACAGATACTGTAGCAGATGTTTCAAAATACATAGGATGTATGGAAGTACTTTATCTTTGATTAGAACTGAGCATATAATGTTAAATAAAGTTTCATAACTGCAGGAGAATAACAATCAGGAAAAATTGCCTCCAGTTTGCATAGCATTTCTGGCTTACAAGTCAAAATAAAGTACAGTCTATTGAGTCTTTAGTTCCTATTTTGGAAGATGACTACATAGAAAACAGCAAAGTTATCTTTATCCTTCTGTTTGCCTTTTGAGATACATATTGGCAATTTCATCTATGCATCGTCACATGCATTTGGTTGGACGTGTGTTCTCTTAAAATCTGTCACTGGACCAGAATTGACAGTCCTTCTGAAGTTGTTTTTAAAATAGAAAAGAAGTATTACAAGCAACATTTAAGAACTGAGTTCAATAACACAGTTACTTAAACTGTAATTTGTGATCAAAGTCTCAGTTGTTCATTTACTTTTTTCCTAGGATTTTACTTTTATTTGAGAGTGCACATACAGGTTACAATATGATACCCTTGGGATGGGAAAAAATATTTTTATCTGTTGTACACATATAGTTCCCCCCCAGTTTTCCAAGTAAATTCTAAAATTCATATGATCATGTGAAGGTGAACTGTGACAGCTATTGCAGCCCCATGCAGTATTTTTGGAGTCCATTTAGGGCCAACCAGAGGATTCAGGGGGCCTGGGGCAAAGCAATTTTGAGGGCCCCTTCCATAAAAAAAGTTGCAATATTATAGAATACTATATTTTCTTGGGGGAAAATTGCCCCATTTGCCTTCCCCCCTGGGCAGCCCTGGATCCATTGTATTAAATTTGTGAATGGTTTATGTATGATTGTGTTCTACTTCATGGTGGAGGTTACCACAGCTTTTACTGAAAATAAAACAGTGGGGGTTACTAAGTGGAGTTTCTGAGAATAAACAAATCTAGAGGTACCACCCCCTGGGATTGTTTGCTTATGATGGTTGAGACTGGGTTTTCTAGAGACACAAAGAAAAAAGGGGCTTTTGGTATAAAGGCTGCATTAAAATTGACACAGAGACTTCTTTCTCACCCAGCAAATGGACAAGACCTTCTGTCCAAAGTGGGGCCCAACTAGGGCCCCATAAAACTAATGGGTGACTCTTCATGTTTAGTGTGTATTTAAATTTTTCATTATTTTTGTTGTTTTCTCTGTAATGCTTTTACCTTAAGAATAAATGTGTTTGCCTAGAACTGTGGGGTAACTTGTAACTGCTGGCAATATATTGGCCCATAGCCCTTGGAAAGAAAACAAAGCACAGGTTCTGTCTGTTAGGGGGCTTGGTTTCTTGGAGATATTGCAATGTAAGGATGCAAGCTAAGTGGCCTTAAAATCCCTGGTCGAAGAGAATGGAACAAAGGTCCTTGCTCAGAGATAAGCAAAGTCTAGAGACCTAAGACCTGACTGGGTACTCATGGAAGGATCAAGGAGGTGGAGATACATGTGCAGTTACCCTGACACTGTGATGGGTTCTTAAACTCTTCTGAGGTTAAAAATTAGAGTTTTGTTAAACATTAAATGGGTCAACTGAATTATGCTTTAGGTTCTACCAATATCATGTTTGTTTGTGCTTCCTGGAAAAAAAACATCATTTAGAAACTGTATTTGTCAGTTAAATATGGAAAGATATTGGCATTACTTCAGCATGTCATATTTGAACTGAATATAGTAGCTCTAATTTATTTAATGAATTGAACCCCTTGTTAATGCAACACACATTTTATTTGATTCCAGCAAATCCATAATTAGGGCTTTTGATTTTATTTTTTAAATAAAATTTTGGAACAATATGTGTAATCGGATGAGTGTGTTTCTTTGTCCCATCTGAGCCTCATATGAAGATGAATCTACTGTAGATACCTGCTTAAGTTTCTACTTAAACAGGAGCCTCTACTGCTTAAGCTAATAACCTGCAAGTTCCATGCTCAAAACATGCTGATGACCCAATAAAACATTATTAGAATTGGAGAAAGTGGGCATGATTCTGTTCTCACTTTTGATTTTTTTACAGCAATGTAATTCCTATGGTTTCAATTAAGTTTTTCCTGATTGGTGCCAGTAGGTGAGATCAAAATCGGGCCCACAGTTTTCAAAACAAGGCTTTCAAGCTTTCTGAACTTGTTGCCAGCACTTCCTCTAGATCAGCAAGATGACCATCTTTTGAAGAGCAACCTTTAAGAGGTTTGGAGTGGCAGTTCCAAGAAGCACTAAGAAGTGGGTGTTTATGTGCATCACTTGAACATCTTGCATCTAAAACACTGGGTTTGAAATCTTCCAAGAAGAAGAAGTACTTAGTAGAAGCAATAGTAACATTGAGCTTTTAGTAGTGCCCAAAGGCTCCCATCTGGAGAATGTCCCATTGTGCTAGATGTTGTTCAAGCAATAGATTAAGAGATAGTCCCTGTCTTGAAGGGCTTACAAAATCAAACACCTTTAAAAAGTCTCAAAGTCAGCACGCAAAAATGAAGGCAGCTAAAACCATGAATTGCTTTAAAAAATGTAAACACTTGATTCTGGAGATCTCAGGATGGGTAAATGTAGCAGAGTGGATCTCTGCTCCTGCCCTGAAGGGGTTAAAAACAGCCTGGGGAAGGGGCTGGGGCTGGAGAAAGCAGCCTTTAAGCTGGGCTGATTGGGGAAGTGGCTGCATCTGGGGCCATGCCCCAAACTGAGCCACAGGGCCTAATAAGAAGGCCAGGGAAGCCAAGAGTGAATAGTCTCTCTCTGACTGGAGAGGGAGACAGGCCTGGCTGCTTGGGGACTCACGCAGGGGACCTAAAGGAAGGCAGGGCTGGGGGAAAAGCCTTAGGAGCTGGGAAGCTCTAGGCCAGCAACTCCCCAGGCTGCAGGGCCTAATTCTAGGCCTTCAAGGTACTGGGCTTGCAGAGGGGCAGCCGGAGGGTGGGTAAAGGCAGCCAGGCCAAAACCCCTTTGCCTATGATGAGTGGCTGATACTGCAGTCTGCCCCAAGGCGCGGGGGCTAGACAATGACTGGGCAGTAGCCAATACTGAGGCAAAGTGGGGACAGTGGGGTGGGGTTCCCCTGGGAAGGGGGGAGACCCAGTTAAAGGGGCACTAGGGTCCAGGGAGAGGTCTAGGGCCAGCAGAGGACAGGTGGATCACTGGCCTGCAGAGGGCGCTCCATAGCTGGAATTGAGCTAATTCCCCAATGTAACCAGCAGGAGGCGCTATGGAGGTGAGTCTACCCGTTTACAGTAAGTTTCAGGTATCACTGTTAGATGGCTAGTATTGGGGTCCATGGTTAAAGAAAGCCGTTGGAGCTTGTCAGCTTTGCAAGATATACTGATCCAGAACAGAGATTATGAGGTCTACTGATGAAGCTGGCTTGTAAATGCTGCAAACTGCATAACTCTGATTTACCCAGTTTTATTTTTTCTTTAAACACATTCACACCAAGGGAATGAAACACAACAACAAACATTAATGAATTGTTTGAACAGTCAGGAAATTCTAAGAGTTGAGATTACTCTCAAGACATTAGCTCAAGCCAGGATGAACATTTTTAGTATTTTCCAGTCCTTTTTAAACCTGAAGGCCAATTCTCTGCTCATGCAAACTGGAGCGCTGCCAATTTATACCAATAGGAAACTTGTCCCTCAACCTTTGTGAGTTATTAATGTATAGGGAAACATGGTCACCCTATACTGAATATGAGACACCTGGTAAATTTACTTGTATTCAGAGGTGAAAGTAAGCTGGTACGGTAGGGTACATCATCCCAGCAGGCTGGACTGGCTTCTCAGGCAGTGATTTAAAGGGACCAGGGCTCCAGCTGCTGCAGGGAGCCCTGGCACCTTTAAATCACTGCCAGGGCTCCGTCAGCCAGGCTCAGGTGGGGATTTAAAGGTCCCAGAGCTCTGTCCCCTGCGGAGCTCTGTCCCCCACTGCTGGAGCTCTGGCGGCACTTTAAAGGGCCCTGGGCTTCCCGCAGTGGCAGAAGCCCCAAGCCCTTTAAATCGCTGCCTGAGCCCGGCTGTCAGAGCCCTAGGGCCCTGGCAGCTTGGCTCTAGCAGGTATTTAAATCATGGAAGACCCCTCCTCTTCTGGTTGAGGCCACACCCTGCTCAGGACTCCAGTGTATCGGTAAGTTCTTTAAGTTACTTTCACCCCTTTTCGTATTCAAGTGAGTTAAATGGCAATCAGTCAGAATGATGCAGTACAAACATTCAAATTAACATCATGTTGACTGATCCCCTGTTAAAAAGAAATACTGAGTAGTTGGAGTCTTTTAATTTAACTTCTTATCTTCAAGGCTTTAGAGCTCACATGGGGAGAGATGAGACACGCACACTCACATTCACTTCTCTCACATGGGGGTTGACCGATCGACCCAACCTGACTCTCCCTGCCCAGGACTCTCCATCCTCTCTGCCTAGCTGGGCTTCAGGGATGGACCCCCCCCACCCCTCCTGGTACCTGACACTATGTCTTTCTAAGGCAATGTGGGGGATGGACATGCAAGATCACATGCTCCCCCTCCCAGATTTCAGCCAGGGTCCACACCAGAATGTGGCCAGCAGCAGCCTTTCAGCACCTTGCAGGAGAGAAGGGATGGGAGCTACTTCCAGCTGAAGGGCGGGAGGGGGAAGGGATGACCTGGCCTTTGCAGAGCTCATCTCTTCTTCCCACCTCCCTCCCACATGTGTGGCTAGAAACAGCTTGTCTCTTCCTTCCTGCGCAGTGTAAAAAGTCAGCTAACACTTCCAGGCCGCTGCTGGCCACCAACATAACCGAGCCACCTCTGGCAGCAGCATGTGCAGGAAGGTGTTAAATCCTAAGGATGCACTGTGCACTAGGTCCCAGGGAACCTGATGCAGGGGCTTCAGCAAACTCAGCCAGAGAGGTGGCTCAGTGAGGGAAGATGCCTAGGGGATGGAGCAGCCCTTGACTCCCTGGGGGCAGGACCCAGGCCATGCGGGGAGCGGGGGGGAAGAGGGTGCTAAGCGCCTGCCCTGGAGGCTGCTGTGGACCCTGCAGGGTTGGGGTGGGAACGGGCTGGAAATCGCTTCCCCCTACCCGCCAGTCTAGAGCTTATCTGAGGGGTGGAGAGTCTTCCCCGTACCAGCACCATGCGGGGCTCTGGCACAGCTACTCCTGGCCAGCAGTGGGAAAACGAAGGAGCCTGCCAGCCAGGCTGCTGGTGAGCTGAGTGCTCTGACCAGGGGCTGGCTCTCTGCACAGCACTGGGAGTGGTACGCGCCCTGCTTGCGGGTGGGGGGATATGGAGGAGGGGTGAAAGGGCAACGCTGTGAGAGGACAACGGGATGGGGAGTATGTAAACAGCGGCTGAGTGGGCAGCAGAAGCAACACATAACCAGCCACCACCTGGCGCCTACCCGCACTCACCAGCCACTGCAGCTCACAGCACCAGCACCGGCCAGAAATGGGATGTGGGGGTTGGGTCCCGCTGCCCGAGAACCAGACACAAGCCTTGGACACCCACCTGCATTGTCCACCACTGGAACCCTCCTCCACGCACCGCTGGTGGGTAGGTGGCTGGCAAGCAGGGATCCAGCCAGCAGCAGGACCCACCAGTACTGATGAGAGAGAGACAGAAAATACAGAACAATTTGCCTGTTTTTAAGAAAAAGTCAGGACACCTGCAGGAGGGTTTAAATACGGGACTGTCCCTTTAAAATATGGGGTGTCTGGCCACCCTATTAATGTATCCCATGAAATGCATAGGTGATATTTTTAAAATCTATGAGAGTTTTAACATTAGCATCAGCTGAGGTAGACCAATGCTGAGTGCTTTTGAAAATCGCACCCAGAACAGACAGTATAGCTGAGTTAACAATGTAGGAGCCACCCTAACTTCTGACACGTTCTGATGTGTGAGGGCTTAATTTATCATTCCTCATATTAACACTAGGTTTTGCATTTAATATCTAACCAAGGTTGCTCTTAGGCAGTACTTTGTAAGTAATGTTTAAACAGTTTCCTGTACAACAGCAATGTAATCAAAAGCTAAATGGGTACCTAATTCCCAGCAGGTCTTTCAGCCCTCCAAAATCATCTCACTAGAAAAGTGAAGCAAAGACTCTCATACAAATTTGCAATAAAAATTAAACTTTATTCTCTGTTCTGTCATGAGCAACTACCAAAGCAACTGTAAGCAAAGATGATGAAAAAAGTAATGAGGCAGAATAATGCCAAAACAGATAATGATAACAGAGTAACTGTATCAAATATTTTCAGAAATCAACACCCAGAAGAATTAGCCTGTCTGCCTTTGGTTCATGATATCAATATAAATAAATGTGCTTTCTTGAGAACTATGAAATTATTGATAATGTGGAGCTAATTTGTTTGTGACTTAGATGGCAATTTCTTTTCTCAGTTTTGTAATACAGCTCTAAGACTCTTCTTGAGTGTCCATGAACTTTTCAAAGGGTTGCTCTCATAAAAGTTAAAGTACAACATTCATGCCAATCAAGCATTCATCCATTTACTCACAAAAATAGATATCCTTTTTTAGCTCCCTTGTTATATAATACAAATGATCAAGACACATCATGAGCATCTTGAAAATTGAGGACATGATCCACATGAAAATATAAACAATACTTAAGGGAAAAGGCAATAGTGTTGATTTTTTGCTCTTCCATGAATCTTATTTTCTCATTCTGAGCTGGGAGAAACTAGGTGTGAATAAGTTCAGGGTTTATGCAAAGGAGGAAGACAGAGTTTACTTTGTCTCTTCTCTCACTTCACTTCTCTGTATTCTGGTTTAGATTACAACAGCTGTGAAGAGCAGCTACACTACATTTTGTCAGGTATAAATGCTTATAGCTCCTCAGGAGGCACAAGCAGGGCTTAGGATAAGAGTGGTAACTATAGATATTTGAACACATCAGACAGATGTCTAACAATTATAACACAATATCCCTAATCATACATCAAGGGACAGATCCTCAGCTGCAGTAAATCAGCATTGATCCATTAATTGTGTCAATTTATACCAGCTGAGGATCAGGTCCTAAGTATCACATGTAACATCAGAACAAATTCACTGTATTCTGGAGGTAACGTTACCTCTGACAGTCATGAAGAAGCAGGAAAAAACGGAATTTTGGATCTCATGCTCTATAGAAATTGTGAGCTACTGTGAACTATGGAAATTAGGGTCTCTCACCTTCACTTGAAGTTGATCTGGATGCCCCATCATGATGGAAGGATAGCCGGGCCAAACTTGAGTGGCACTAATCCCACTCTCACTCTGATCCAGCTGCTGTACAGCATGAACAGGGGATGATCTACAAAGCATCCCTACTCCATAAATACTCCACCCCACACACTAATCCTTGAATAACTCTCCCACCCATCAGCCACAGCCCCCAACATCTCCCATTTCCCCCACAATTCTGTTCAACCCCTCACCCTGCTACCCCTCCAAACTCCCCTCATAACCCAACAACAAATCCTCATCCAGTCCTTCATCCACCACCACTGAGAGCTTCCTGGTCATGCATAGGAGCCCATACACCCTCCTGTCAGCTAAGTGCACCATTCTTGTCACAGGCTGAGGTGGCTCCTCCCAAGCCTGGCTGCTCAATAGCTCTACTCTCTCCCATAACCCACCCTGCATTCACATGGCACAGGCCAAATTTAAGTGAGTGATGTTGCCAGGACACCACCCCACCCACTCAAATTTGGCCTGGCTACTACTACCCCATCCTGATGAAGGGGTGATTGGGCTGAACCTGAGTGAGAGGTTGCAATGCAACTTGCTCAGATTTAGCCTGGCCACTCCTCTATTATGACAGAGGTGGGGGTGGTAGTAGCTAACTCAAATCTTAGTGAGTGTCTTGCGACCTGACATGGGTGGTTGCATGCCATTCAGGTTTTGTCTGTCACAGTGTCACTCACCCAAATCTTATGAACCAGGGTCTCTCTGAAATGGGGGGCCTGGGCAAGTGTACCAAGTGCACATTGGTTAATCCTGGGCTGCTTAGTACTTAAGTGCAATGCTGTACCCTGGGGCCAATCATAACCATAACCAAGGTTTTTGTGGTTCATGGTCATGTTACATGTGGATGGCATTTGTTATGAGCATTCCAATTACAAATATGCCAGTAGCAATATCAATATAATGTGTTATTTTAATCTGGCACCCAATAAAACCTTTCCCCACATCTATATTTCTTCTTTGAGAGATGTTATCTGGTACCTACATACACTGCAGTCATCTTGCCAGCAAGTATGGGCTGGATGAATGGACTATAAGGTGGATAGAAAGCTGGCTAGCTCATTGTGCTCAATGGGTAGTGATCAATGGCTCCATGTATAGCTGACAGCTGGTATCAAGCGGAGTGCCAAAGGCTTGGTCCTGGGGCTGGTTTTGTTCAATATCTTCATTAATGATCTGAAGGATGGCATGGACAGCATCCTCAGCAAGTTTGCATGTGACACTAAACTGGGAGAAGTGGTAGATACATGGAGGGTAGGGATAGGTTACAGAGGGACTTAGACAAATTGGAGGGTTGGGCCAAAAGAAATCTGATGAGGTTCAACAAGAACAAATGCGGAGTCCTGCACTTAGGATGGAAGAATCCCATGCGCTGCTACAGACTAGAGACCGAGTGGGTAGGCAGCAGTTCTGCAGAAAAAGGACCTAGGGGTTACGAGTAGACCGAAACTGGAAATAAATCAACAGTGTGCCCTTGTTGCCAAGAAGTTAACAAATTTGGGATGTATAATTAGGAGCATTGCATAGATCGAGATGTGATCATTCCCCTCTGTTAAAACATTGGTGAGGCTCATCTGAAGTACTGTGTCCAGTTTTGGGCCCACACTACAAGAAGGATTGAAAAATAAGGAAAAAGTCAGCAGGAGAGAAACAAGAATGATTAGGGGCTGGAGCAACATGACTTATGAGGAAGGCTGAGGGAACTGGGATTGTTTAGTCTGCAGAAAAGAATGAGGGGAGTTTGATAGGTGCTTTCAACTTCCTGAAAGGGGTTCAAAGAGGATGAGATCTAGACTGTTCTCAGTGGTAGCAGATGAAGAACAAGGAGTAATGGTCTCAAGTTGCAGTGGGGTGTTTAGGCTGAATCAGGGGATAGGCAACCTAATGGCACACGAAGGTAGCCAAAGGCAGCATGGGAGACTGATCTTTGAGTGGCACATCACACCTGCCGCAGTACCTGGCCAGCAGTCTAGGGAGGTGGGTCATCTCATTATAATTTAATTTTAAATGAAGCTTCTTAAACATTTTAAAAACCTTATTTGCTTTACATACAACAATAGTTTAGTTATATATTATAGACTTATAGAAATGTTAAAATGTATTACTGGCACGCAAAACCTTAAAGTAGAGTGAATAAATAAAGACTGGGCACACCACTTCTGAAAGGTTGCTGACCCCTGGGCTGGATATTAGGAAAAACTTTTTCATTAGGAGGGTGGTGAAGCCCTAGAATGGGTTACCTAGAGAGGTGGTGGAACCTTCTTCCTTGGAGATTTTTAAGGCCCAGCTTTGGAAAGCCTTGACTAGGATAATGTAGTTGGGGATTGGTCCTGCTTTGAATTGGGGATTGGACTAGATGACCTCCTGAGGTCTCTTCCAACCCTGATACTCTATGATTCTATGATCTCCACAGGGTACAGTATCTGATGCAGGACTGAGAAATGTCTCAGGAGCAGTGAAGGTGTATTTCATATTTTGGCAGTTGCAGAAGGAGGGGAAGAAAAGCTGATGTATACAGACTTCTGGAGACAGCATGGGCCAGTGAATTGGGTCCTGTACAGAGACTCAGTAACCTACATTCTATTTGTAGCTCTGTCACTAGAGTGTTGTGTGATGTTAGGTAAGTCACTTCAACAAACTGTGGTCCTGTTTCTTTTGTATGTCTTATCTATTTTGATTGTAAGCTCCTTCTGGGTAGGGATTGTCTCTTAGTATGTGTCTGTATGACACCTAGCACAATGGGGCTCCAGTCTTAGTTAGAGCCTTGTGATTCAGTGTATAAAGCCCACACAGGACAAGAAGGCATTAATTGGTGCCCATGGGCCCTATTAACCCCCATTTTGTTACACCTGGAGGATGTGCCAGGAAGGAGTTTGGTGCAGTTGGGGGAAGGAGATGCAGAAGAGGAATGGTTTAGAGTTCCCAGTCCATGGAAAGTGAAGGAATCAGAGGGATAGCTGTGAGAAAGCTACAGGAGCAAAGCTAGCTCCTGGGGTGTGCCTTGAAGGGGAGCTAGATTCTAGGGAGGCAGCCTGGTGGGTGGGCGTGCTGCAGAAGAGTTGGGAACTGGAGAGACTTTAAGATGGACTCATGCTCAAGGCCTGGTTGTGTGGATTGTTTCTTAGTTTGTATTTTTATCTGTTTTTTTAGCTTTGCTGAGGGACTCTAGGGGGGAAGCCCTACAAGCCATTGTCCTGGAAGGAGACTGAGACCATAGAGGAGCCTGGATGTGAGGGGAAAATGTTGTGCTGATTGTTTTTATTTTTTTGGATGTGACTTATTTGGGACATTGATACTCAGAGGGCCGAGTCACCACCATGTCAGACCACTGAACTCCTGAGGAGGGTGAGGCAGAGTTGCTTCAATGCAGGGTTATGCCACAATGAGGCACTCTGGAGTGATGAGTCAGTGAGAAGCTTCTAGACATTACTAGAATACAAATAATACAAATAACAAACTTTAGTTAGGATAAAGCCCATAAGTACAGGATCTGCTTTTGCATTTGCAAAGTAGAATTTGCATTTGCAGAGACAATAAAGGTATAATCTTAGACATTACTGATGCTATGACATCTCAACTCTGGTACTTTCTATGGAGCAGGAGAGGCCTTGTGGATGTAGGTTGTTTCAAAAAGTTACATTAGACATGACAAGTGTCAATCAGGTCTCTTTCCAGGTGCCAGAATCTGTTCTTGAGTATCAAACTGACACATGTCTACAAGTTTGTGCATTTTCCTAATACAGCTGAAAATATTCAGGAGGTAAAGGCTAGATTCTCCTGTGGTCTATCCCACTGAGCTGATATTCTCAGATATCTGGGTAAAACAAGGGGAACCTTCCTTTTCTCTCTGCCAAGAAATGTAGGGCATTGTGTGTTTCACAACATAGCTCTGAGAAATGACCTTCCCCAGATTCCGATGTGACGAGATCAAAATCCTCCCCCTCACACAGAACCCATTTTTGCATGTGTAGGTATGCTGAGGTCAGTGGAATCACTGTCCAATTTCTTTTCACAGGTTTTCTGGATGTAAATTTAAAAAGTACATGAAAGTCTGAAGACTTGTCTGCATGGCAAGGCAGGGTGTTAATTTACAGTATATCAACTTGCCATGCAGTAACATCCCATGTAGGCACTGCTACAGCTCAGTGAAAGGGCTTGGCTTTCTATTACTGTAGTACTGCAGCACATCCAGTGCTCTGCAGCAGTGTCCATATGGGATGCACTGTGCAGCAAACTGGTATGCTATGGATTCACATCCTGGATTTCACACACACAGCATCTTGCTGTGTAGACAAGCCCAATGTAACAAAATAAATAACTCTCAGGCTCACATAACTATGTCAAAAATATATGGATGTTCTCATTTCAGTTATGGAAACACATTCACAACACAAACAGCCTCTAGTCATCAGTAAACAGAGTAAACATGTTTAGATATCAATGAAATGTGGGAGCAAAGACTGTTTTGTTTGGATTTTAATGGTATATCAAACTGAGTATCTAAAGTTAGGCTCAAAATTGTACTTAGGTATATAAATTAAAGTGTCCTGATGTAAGAGACCTGTGGCCGACCCTCCCCATCAGTCCTGGGGAGGCCATGACCCCTTGCTGCTACACATCTATAAAGACACTCTTTACGGGGAAGAATTTGCAATTTCTGGAGCTCAGGCCCTCTGGGCAGGGTGGAGCCATAAGCAGTTTCTGACACTCAGGCCCTCAGGTAGGGCACAGCATGAACCAGTCTAGAGGCTTAGGCCCCTTGGACAGGGTGGAAAACCAAACAGTCTAGAAGCACAGTCAGGGCAGAGCATCAAACGGTCTGACGTTCTAATTCTGCCAGACACACTCAGACCTCTTGGCCAAAAGTGAGAAGGCAGCCATGCCAGAGTTGCATTGGTAGTATGGGGGACGTGGGACCCGGGTCTGCCCTACTCCACTGAGTCCCAGTTAAGGGTCCTAACAGTGATGGCATCTTCTTCCACTGGGTCAGCAGGGATCCAGCTGAAACATGCTGATGTTGATTCAGGCAACAACCAAACTGGACTAAAGTCTGCTTTCCTCAGGCCATTCCCTATATCTCCCTTGCTGGGTACCTGCCCTCCATAGGTGTCCCCCATCTTCTCAGGGTCTGTGACAAGTTGCAGTCCTAGCATCTCCTTAGTGCCCCTGTAGGCAGACAGCTCTGGCAGTTCCTCAGCACTGCAGGGGATCCTCTTCAGGTTCCTGCTCCAACAGCAGTTCAGAGGTGTCTGTTTCCTTTGGCATCTCCAGCCCAACTGAGCTGCTGTGCCCCCTTTATACTTCCTGTCCCACCCCTCTTCTTCCTGCAGGGCAGGAATAGCTTGCCTGGCTCCACTCATCAGAGTGTGAGAGGCAGTACCTCCCATCATTCTCAGAGGGAGGCCATGCCTCCTTGTTATACCTGGTTTATAAAGGTGCTGTTGAAGATCTCCAGCTCTGAGTGAGGTCAGTGAACTCATCTTCAAAGCCTGTTAACCTAAGAGAGGACTCCTACATGTTAAGTACCATGTAAGTGCACAGCATTATTACTACTGCAAAGGACATCACAGCAGGGATGGATTTCTCCCCCTGAACAACTTCTGTATATTCATCCATGGAGGATACTTAAGTGACACAGGAGCATAATGTGCCAATTCCTGTTCTTTCTTTGTATCTGTGCTGTACGAGGAAAGAGCATCAATAGTTGGTATATGACAGGAGAAGATGGCATGTATTGAAAATCTCATGTAATTTCTGAAACAGAGCCAAGAAGTCCTGACTCAGGCATTATGAAGCCTCAACAGATTTGTCATTCTGTCAAGTGAAGGAAGGAGAACAAAACCCTTGTTCCAGAATAGGTATGCAGTTAAGACAGCAATCAGCTCCCGATGCACTGGATTCTGAGGGGATAAATACTAAAGATAGAATAATAGAAATAATACTTTGCACTTACAGGGTACTTTTCATCCAGGGTTCCAAAAGTGTTTTGCAATGTACAGAGACCAAGAATGCACCTGATGCAAACATGGAACCCAGAAATGCTGTTTTCACAGAACACAACTGTGCTTTAATACAATTACTCAGTGCTCTGGCAACTACAGTATATGTCAATTTAGACAGCTGCATGCTATGTATGGGCGGTGGGTATCAAAGTTAGGGGAAGGCTCAGCCTACCCAAACTGCCTGCATGGTCCCACCCACAATCCACTCCCACACCTCCTCCTGCTTCCCGCTGTGCTCTGCTGCGGCTCTTGGCCGGGACCCAGGCCAGTGGCATCAGAACCGGGGGGAGAGGGTCGGGGGCCATAGCCCTTCCCTCCCACTTTTTGAAAGTGGATGGGCCTGCCACCTGGCCCTTCCACTTTTTGCTGGGGTAGACCACATCCCTTTCCCCTCCTCTTCTCCCCGAGGCCTTACACCCTGGCCAGGCCAGCATGGAGTCCAGCCAGGGAGCTCAGGCAGCTGAGGGGAGCCACGTCAGATCCTCCACCTGCCTGAGGTGTGTGTGTGGGCTAATAGCAGCCCCTGGCTATGTCATCACACTCTGGGCTTCCCGCCCTCTTGGAGCAGGAGGAGGGTCTGCGACTTTATGCCATCTCCCCACAGCTGCCTGCTCAGCTTTCCCTGACCTGACCCGGCTCTGGCCTTGCAGTGGGGCAGGCCTTGGAGCCACAGCAAGAGCCACACGGGCAGTTGTGAGGAGTCGCAGACCCTGCACCTGCGCCAGGCAGGTGGGAAGCCCAGGGGCTGGTCTAGCAGGGGAAAAGGAGTGGGAGGGGAAGGGCCCTGGGCAGAAGGAGCAGGCCGACCAGGGGCTAGCCTCCCCAAGCCCATGGTTCACCTGCCATCCATGATACTATGAGTCCTAAATCTCCATCTTCCCTTCTTTTACCTAGGCTCCTGGCTTTGTATCTAGATTGGTGCACTGTGTGCCAGGCTGCTAGACTCTCCTGTCACCTATACGAATAAATTTTGTCTTAGCTAATACCCAGTTTCATTTTCAAGGTTCATTTCTGAACAACAGAATGCAAAGTTTCATCTTGCCTCTTAAATTTATTAGCAGCATGCCACATTCCTCTTAATTTGACTTTATATTTCTATCTTAAGTTAAAGGGCTCCACTGATTCTCAGTTTAGGTTAGTATCTTGATTTCCTAGTTAAATAACAAGAGTTCACAGAGGAGAAAACACTTAGTTTAATTTGTTGTATCTAAAGCTTTATATTTCCAACTTTATCTGTATTATTTTTTGAGAAAATCTACAGAGGTGAATTAGATAAGAAAATGAGACAAAACATCAGCAGGAAAGTTGATAATTAATATTCTAGACTTGATTATTTTGGCCTCAGTACTTTGATCCACAGGAGTTTTGGGAAATCATTGTTTAATTATGGTTAAAAATAGATGAACCTTAAACGATACTTTATAATGTACACCTTGCCCTAGATAAGGCTTATCCTGACTGCAGCAATATATATTGCCTCATCTAGGTCTGTAGCCCACCTATGGCTGATTCCTGACAATCTGTTGCAACTGAAGCTCCAGTGATACTTCTACATCGGATTATATGGGAATTCAAAAGGATCTCAGATCTCAAATGTGTGTGTGTGGCTATGTAACTCACAGAAAAGACATGTTGGTGAGGACTTCAGGGAGAGAATTGTCATCCAGTTCAGCACCAGCTCCTTTAAAACTGGGCTCCCTTTGAAGCCGTCCTATGCTACTCCAGTATATAAGGCCTAAAATTAATTTTGCGACTAACTTAGTCGCCTGTCCCAAGCTTAATACCTTGCAAGCTATACCACAGTATGGAATAGGGGGAGTAGTTTCCAAGCCTGTATATATGTCCAGCTTCACAGGTAAGAGTGGCAACAGGTCATCAACAGGTTCACCAAGGGCAAGTCAGGATTCACCAAGGGCAAATCATGCCTGACTAACCTAATTGCCTTCTATGAGGAGATAACTGGGTCTGTGGATGAGGGGAAAAGCAGTGGATGTGTTATTCCTTAAGTTTAGCAAAACTTTGATTATGGTCTCCCATAGTATTCTTGCTAGCAAGTTAAAGAAGTATGGACTGGATGAATGGACTATAAGGTGGATAGAAAGTTGGCTAGATCGTCAGGTTCAATGGGTAGTGATCAATGACTCTGTGTCTAATTGGAAGCTGGTATCAAGTGGAGTGCCCCAAGGGTTGGTTTTGTTCAAAATCTTAATTAATGATATGGAGGATGGCATGGACTGCACTCTCAGCAAGTTTGCAGATGGCATTAAACTGGGAGGAGCTGTAGATACGCTGGCGGGTAGGGATAGGATACAGAAAGACCTAGACAAATTAGAGGATTGGGCCAAAAGAAACTTGATGAGGTTCAACAAGGACAAGTGCAGAGTTGTGCACTTAGGATGGAAGAATCCCATGCACTGTTTCAGACTAGGGACCGAGCGGCTAAGCAGCAGTTCTGCAGAAAAAGACCTAGGGGTTAGAGCGGACGAGAAGCTGGATATGAGTCAACAGTGTGCCCTTGTTGCCAAGAAGGCTAACAGCATTTTGGGCTGTATTATTAGAGGCATTGCCAGCAGATGGAAGGATGTGATCATTCCACTCTATTTGACATTGGTGAGGCCTCATCCGGAGTACTATGTCCAGTTTTGGGCCCTACACTACAAGAATGATGTGGAAAAATTGGAAAGAGTCCAGCAGAGGGCAACAAAAATGATTAGGGGGCTGGAGCACATGACTTATGAGGAGCCGCTGAGGGAATTGGGATTGTTTAGTCGGTAGAAGGAAAGAATGGGAGGGGGGAGATTTGATAGCTGCTTTCAACTACTTGAAAGGGGGTTCCAAAGAGGATGGATCTAGACTGTTCTCAGTGATACCAGATGACAGAACAAGGAGTAATGGTCTCAAGTTGCAGTGGGGGAGGTTTAGGTTGGATATTAGGAAAAACTTTTTCATTAGGAGCACTGAAGGTGAAGCACTGGAATGGGTTATCTAGGGAGGTGGTGAAACCTCCTTCCTTAGAGGTTTTTAAGGTCAGCTTTACAAAGCCCTGACTGGGATGATTTAGTTGGGAATTAGTCCTGCTTTGAGCAGGGGGTTGGACTAGAGGACCTCCTGAGTTCCCTTCCAACCCTGATATTCTCTGATTCTATGAGTCTATGATGATGATCATCATCATCGGTGATCCCTCAAGGTCGAGGATGATCTCTTTCATGGGTTTTATTTTTTATGGGGTCTTTGGTGACTGAGGAGTATGATCTTTGAGACACAGGCTCATTGGGAGACATTGCAGGTGCTGTTGAAAGACAGGGTTGGGCCACGACTCCTGAATGACGGTTGTCATTCCTTTCTTTTCTGGCGTTTTTCTGTGACCAACGCAAGGAGATTTTCTTCAAAAGTGGACGCTCCTTCTCTAACAAGTCTTTACCAGTTATCCCTATCCTGGGCTGCTGTCTCCCAGTGTGTCAATGACACATCTCTTGATGTTTATCTTGAGGGTGTCTTTAAAGTATTTTTTTGGCCTCCCCATTTCATTTCTGCTTTGGTGATTTGGGCATACAGCAGTTGTTTTGGTAAGCATATATCAAGCACACAGTGCTCATTTCACCTCAGCTGGTCCTGGATAATCAGGACTTCAGCACTGAAGATGTTGGCCTCTGTGAAGACACTGACATTAGTGTGATAATCCTTGCACTTTATGTTGAGGGTCTTCGGAAGAAAGTGCTGGTGCTGGTATTGCAGGTTTTCGGTAGGTCACCCAAGTCTCAGAGCCATAGAGGAGAGTTGGGATTACCACCACTTTACAAACAAAGATTCTGGTATGTGTTCTGATGTTGTGATTGTTGAAGACTCGGCGAGACAGTTTGCCAAAGGCTATGCTGGTGCAGTGGATTCTGTGCTGAATCTCAACATCTATGTCTGTGCTCTGTCAGAGGTGCCTGCCAAGATAGGCAGTTTTCCAGTTCTTTGTCAATGTAGATCTTCCTTGCTGGGTCTGATGATTGACCGGAGACTGGCTGGTGGAAAACAGGTAATGATGAATCCAACATCAGAATGTATATTTGTGGATAGGATCAAAGAATGGAGGTTTCAGAGACAACCAGACTTGTGATGTGCCACAGTCAGAATAAGGAGACAGAAGAACGTCCTGATCCCTGGAGTTTTCACTGTAGAGGGTGGTTGACATGAAGCAGTTAGCACTGCGTGATGCATGGCACTGATGTATACACTTTACACTAGTTGCTGGATGTGCAGACTCTTCTACCTGCAGCCATGACTCAGGAGCCCCTGGCTGTAATGGGTTTGGAATCTTTGCTGGTGCATCTGCTGAAAACAGTGGGGAGTGTCTTGAAGTAAAAGACCTGGAATAATTGCCTCTTGTTTGGACCAACCCTGAATAAAAATGTGGTAATTTCAGATGGCTGATCTCCCCATCATGTGTCCTATAAAATTGTGAGATAATTGCTGTTGTCTTCCTCTTTGTTGTTTAATTTCCATCACTGTCAACATCCCTGGATCCCTGAGGAGACTAAGGCTTGGACTACACCACCATCTTATTCTGTATAACACGCTATTTAGGGGTGTGGAAAATCCACACCACGGAGCGACAGTTATACAAACCTCACTCCAGGTGTAGACAGCACAGAAGAACAGAGGGCTTCTCCTGTTGACATAGCTACCATCTTTCAGGGAGGGAGTGTATTGTGGCTGATGGGAGAAGCTCTCCCATCAGTGTAGGTAGTCTTCACTAAGTGCTACAGCGGTGGAGCTGCAACTCTGCAAGTGTAGCCCAGCCCTAAGGTTAACCAGAAGGAATATAGTTTTTCTAGCTAAGATTTCTCACATGCTCAATCACCAGCCACCAAACCTTCATCAGTCCTGCCCGTAAATGAGGAGACATGCAGAGATATTTTGCTAGGTAGATTGCTCCCAACCCAGTCAAATTTCATAGCTGCACTTCTGGAAGGTGTAAAACATACAACTAATGAAGGAAGTATGACTTTCAGATGCTAAATTTTACCAACTTTCAGACCAAAGTGTTCAAATTGAGCAAAGATTTGAGGATCTGGAGCAAAAGATTGTGCACTTGGGAGCAAATCTGACGGAATAAAAATGTAAACAAAAAATGCTCTTGCATCTATCAGTTTAATAGAAAAATAAAAAACTCACAGAACAAAACAGAGTTGTTAGAAAACCAGTCTAAATCTCACCACCTAAAGCTGCCAGACAGGACTGGAAGGCAAGGACCTCATTGCATTTTTCTGGAGTGTTGTGTTGCCAGGGTTTATTCTTGAATGAATAGCAAACAGATCGATTATATATTGAGAGTGCCTACTGAGTTCTCGGGAGATACACAGAGAAGAATACAGAGCTAGCTAAACAGTAATTACTTGTTTATGAAACTTGCAAGGTAAAGAGAAAAAAATCACAGGTTAGCTTAGACAAAAGAACAGTTACCTTTATGGTGAAAAGATCCTCATCTTCCCTAACTTGGGGGGCCACAGGTGATGTGTAGAGTCCTACTACCATTATTTACACTGATCCATTGACAGTGGATCCATTAAAGTACACTTGTACCCTAAGGAGAGGCAATACTTGCTATGGAATGCTGAAACCATTCAAACAATGCTAAAATAGGTGAGAAAAGAGACAAATGTTTTAACAGATTTAAACATATCTGAAATTTTATTTTCTCTGTTAAGAAAAAATATTTTTTTAAAAAGTATTTTATATCTCAAATGGTACATGAATGTGTGTAGCATTTTTATAGTACTTCATACGATAAAAACATTGCACAGATAATACTTCTGTGAGGTATATGCGTGTGTTGGGTTCTTTAATAAAGTTGTGAAACTGAGGCAGTTAAATATTGAACCTTCTGAAACTGTCTAGTATTAATTCCTAGATGCTAAATATAATTCTATTTATATTTGCATTGACTTTTTTCTTTAATTCCCACACTTATCTGTTCTTTAGCTAATACATCTCTTTGTTTAAATGCCATGCTTGACTTATAGCTAAATCCTTGCTATGTAAATCACAGAGAAAAGTCAGACTTGATACCTGTCTTTATTCTGAAGTGACCCTTGATGGAAGCAAAAGTAAGTAAATGTAAAAGAAGCTGCAGCTCCATGGCTTTTCCAACATTGTTCTTCAGGTGAAAGAGCTGTGCTAGATACAAGTCTAACTTAGGGAGACGATAGAACTTCATACAAATGTGGAACTGTGGACAATTATTTTGTGCAAAATAATCTTGATGGGCAAAGTGCTTCTTCACTATGTGTTTTTGTAGATTATCTTTCCCTTTCCACAGCTGCCTGGAAGAAAGTATACAGGGACAGCTTCTACAGACTAAACTGTACAACAACAGGACAGACAGCAGCAACTATTTAGAATATGACATAATTCACATTTTGTTCCTTTTTAGTGTGTTCTCATCCTTTGCTCTGGTTGTTAGATATTAGTCTCTTTAGGGCAGATTCTACCTGGCCTTGGCAGGCAGGCATGAAAGTACTCATAGAGTACACCAGTGTATGAGTGTTCCGGGGAGGGACAAGAAGAGTTTCCACTAACCCTTTTGCATAAGTCTAGACAGATTTTCAGCCCCTGTGAATGTGGGAGCTACTCCAATCCATTCTCCCCTGCAGGCATATGGAACACAACATGGGAAAGGAAGGAGGTGGACCTACATCTCTATCGCCCCTCATCAGATGTTTGGATGTGCATTAGTGGGATTTCCAACTCTTTCAATTTTTTTTAATCATGAATCATGATTATTAGCATGAATCTCATTGTATTTGGTGTTTTCTCTTTAATTCCCAATTTCTGGATTTCAGTGTCTGTGGGGGGAAAAATCAGCTTTCATTTAAAAGAAAAAGCCACTTTCTAACCCTTGTGATTGCAGAGAAAAGACTAAAAGTGTGACCTGATTGTACCCTAAAGGCTCACAAAGCCAGAAGACAAATAAAATATATATTTTTTTAATTCTGCCAATCTTATGATTTTGAAAGGCCCAAGCCAACATTTTTGAGTGATTGGGATTTGCAATATTGGAGCAGTAATCCACTTCCCAGTGATCTCTATGGAGTGGGATAGGACTGAACCACACTGACACTTCCTAGTGTGGACTGCTCCTAAAATCAAATGTTTTGTTCTTAAGTCTTTTGGTGCTGAATGTCCTATTTGCTCCACTAAAAATTCCATCTGTTAGGAAACTGACACTTTCAGAGGTAATCTTTGCCTGGAATACAGAACATACTGCTCTCTGTATCAGGACTAAAAGTCACCCACAAAAACACTGCAAAATCCTCATTTAGTTGCACTATAGCTAAGCCAGTTGATTGCCTTCAGTTAAAGCTTTTGCGTTTATGTCTAACACCTGATTAAGAACTCACTTTAATCTGCTGCCTTACTATCATGTGATGTTACTGTAATGGATTCGTAAGCAGATGGATAGAAAGAATATAACATAGCCAGACAGAGATGTGTTTAGTTTTAATAATTGGGTGTGGAGGAAAACTTCACTATTATTAGAATTAATGTCAGCACAAATAGACCACAGTGGTTTCTTCTCTAATATAATCAGTAGTGAGCTGTGCAACAGCATAACGCCAAAGAGAGTTTAAAAAATTAAGTCAACCCCTTGGTTAGATATGTGATTGTTGCTTGTGCAATTAGCCTTGCAGTAGTACCAAGATGAGTTGAGAATGATTTACTAATTGAGGCCAAGTCTTATCAGAGCAGCCTTTTCAGGTGTAGATTAATGTGGGAGTGACTTTTCCATGCCTCAGTAAGCTAGTGCATTAGGAGTAGAGAACTTGCTAAAATGCATTACAAAGGCCATTTTGCCCTTTCAGTAGTGGATGCTGCTAGAGATTGCCCCGTTGATTGCACTGAGGTTTAACAAGTCAAGTAGCTAAAAATGGTGGTGATAAAGCTACACATAGTTTTTTTATAAAAATACATGCCAAGATGTATGTTATTTCAAATTACATTAGGTAAAAGATGATGACACCTTTTGCAGATTCAGTATACAATGATTTATGATATAAAAATACTAATTGTAAAGTGAGTTTAGGGCTAATCAAAGGGGTCAGCCTATTTGAAATTCCAAGAAGGTGGAGCCCGCAAGAACCCAAGGGCCACCCTCTCAAACAGGGGAGGAGCCATATAGCCTGGAATCAACACAGGAAACAAGAAAGGATAAAACAAGAACAGGAGTTGGGGGCAAAGGCAGAGCCGTAACTAGGTATTTTTGTGCCAGAGGCAAGAATATAAAATTGTGCCCTCCCACAGGGCCGGCTCTTCGGTGGCAATTCGGCAGCGGGTCCCTCAGTCCCTCTCGGAGGGAAGGGCCTGCTGCTGAATTGCCACCAAAGAATGAATGAAGGGGCAGTGGTAGAGCCTGGGGGTTCAACTCATGGTTTTTGACTGCTTGGGCTGGTAATGTTGCTTCCAAGATGGTCTTTGGTTCCAGTCCAGAGAGGGACTCACAGGTTAAGAGAGGAGGGAGGTGCTGGATATCAACAGTGGCCACTAGGGATCAGCATGTGTCCTGAGAATGCTGGGAGTTCAGGTTTGCAGGGCAAGATCAAGGGTGGCAGGTTTGTAGAAATTTTGGTGGTGCCCAGAACCCTCCTCCACCCAAACTCCACCCTCCCACCCGCCCAAAGCTCTGGGAGGGAGTTTGGGTGAGGGAAGAGGTCTGGGGTGCAGGCCCTAGGCTGGGGCAGGGGACTGGGGTGCAGGCTCTGGGAAGGAGTTTGGGGTTGGAGGGGGTACAGAGGGATGTGATGGGACCATGGCTCCACCCCTTCTACACAGGCCTATAGAGCAGTACTGTGGAGAATATAGTAAATTGCACCCTTTAAAGAGATACAGCAGATATTTACATTCTGGAATCCTCTGAGATGCATTCAGTCTCCTGATGATCTCTCAGCAGTATGGGAGTACTGCACTACCCGTTGCTATGGGCTGTTTCTGAAAGCCATGATCTAGTTCACAGAAATAAAATATGAAGTTACCACAGCATTGCATTAATCTACCCTCTGCTCTTTGGGGTTAATTAGAATAAATCCATAAAGTCCATCAATGTGAAATATTAGTAAACAATAAAAGGCAAAGGGAATTAATCTAAATTTAAGATCAGAAATGTATTATGCGTGTATGTGTAGTTAATAGCATGTGCCCTGTAAGAAGAGTTGCTTTTCCTAAAGGTATTATTAGAGAAGTGCATAGTCCCCACTTTCCCCTTTCATCATGCACAAAGAGCTGGGCTGCATGCAGCGGGGCAAAGAATGACATGAAGCCACATGAAAAGAACTACTGCAACTCGGAAGCTGCAGAAACGTCTTCTCTTTCCATTCCTCATTGATGGGGGAGGCAATAGTCAGTGGCTACATGGTCAAGAAAGTTCACCAGTCCTGCACCTGCCCTCTCTCTTCTTGCCTATTCATACACTCCATGGAGACATGATTGGGCAGAAGCTGCTGAAAAGTTCCTCCAGAGGTTCAGAAATTCTGTGTTAATCATGAAAGGAACCATATTTTTTCTACTTCTGAAACCCTCCATCTCCACAGGGAAGACAATGAGTTTCAGTCTGTCACCCTTCCATCATACTCACTTATTTTAATTTGTCTATCTGTAGGGTTAGCACATGTACTGAAAATGTTGTACAAGTATTTCCCTGTGAACAAAAGCAAATTAAAAGAAGCCAGCTTGCTAGACTTTGTTACTTGAACATTAGTATCTTTTTGCCTCTAAGCAATGGGAATAGCAAAGATAATTTGCAAGACAAGAGGGATCATTTCAATACTGTGCAGTGATGCTGCAGTTACGGATGAGAAACCAGGTCCATTATACCTGTGGTTTTCAGGCACTTGAAAAATACTATGTGCTGAAAATGTCAGTCTTTTTCCTTTTCCTCCTCCAAAAGGTGATGACCCCCAAACCCTTCCATGGAAGTTTTGGTAAAGTATCATTCTTGCTTTTTTTTTTTAAAAAAAAAAGTTATCCCATCATGTAAATATGGTGGATTTTCCTAAGTTATTAAATGTTCCAAGCCTTTTTCAGATAACTCAGAACCAGCTTCTTTGCAAAGCTTCAGATATCTCTCAATGACGATTTGTTTCAGAGTGGTAGCCATGTTAGTTTATATCAGCAAAAACAACAAGGAGTCCTTGTGGCATCTAAGAGACTAACAAATGTATCTGAGCATAAGCTTTTGTGGGCTAAATCCCACTTCATCAGATGGTTCCTGGGTTAGTGTTTTTGTTGTGTGGTGTGTAGTTGCTGGTGAGTATTTACTTCAGCCCCCCAACCTAAAGCAAATACTCACCCACAACTACACACCACACAACAAAAACACTAATCCAGGAACCAAACTCTGCAACAAACCCCGGTGCCAACTCTGTCCGCATATATATCCAAGGGACACCATCATAGGACCTAATCACATCAGCCACACCATCCTGGGCTTGTTCACCTGCACATCTACCAGTGTGATATATGCCATCATGTGCCAGCAATGCCCCTCTGCTATGTACATTGGCCAGACAGGACAGTCTCGACGCAAAAGAATAAAGGGACAAGAACGATAACATTCAAAAACCAGTAGGAGAACACTTCAGTCTCCCTGGACACTCAATAACAGACTGTTCACTATTCTGGTAGTTTTCAAATCACATTCTGTGGATCACTGATGGTCTGTGGAGCACTTGCTGAGGTTTAGAGGAGAAAAGTCAAGTGGCATAGTGCTGGCACTTCCTATTCTTTTCAGTTGCTTCAATATCTGTTAAAAAATGCTGGTGATAAGGAGGAGGAACCACTCCCTCCTTTAGGGCTGCTGCTACACAGGAAGAAAGAAAACAGGAGCTGCTTTCAGGAACAAGAGCACCCAACTAAAACTGCTAGCCACCCTCAGAGACTCCCAATGGGACAGGAACCAGAAGTCATCAGCATAGTAATACACAGATTTAGAAAGTTTCATGCTAGTATCACAGAGAGCACTGATACAAGGAAACTGCAAGGCCCTGATGCTGCAAGGTAATTGAGCATGTGACTAACTTTAAGCATGTTAGCAGTCCCACTGATGTCAAAGAGACTACTCATATGCTGAAAGTTAGGCATGAACTTAAGTACCTTGCTGAATTGTGGCTTCAACATAGCCCGATGTTGCTGGTGAATTACACTTACAAATAATTTATGGTATTGTATTAAAGCTTCATTGGAGAGAATAATTTATAATAGGAGTTAATGGAATTCTTTTTCCAGAATTAAAAATCTTTGTGTATTTGCTGCTAACACCCTCTCTAAATTGCATCCCCTCATTACAATTAAATTATAACTCTTTATTATGCTCTTTACTAACATTTTCCAATTTCTTTCAAGAGAGAAAGAGAGAGCCTCTCCTTCAAATTCATCATCAATTTGTTAACCACTAGAATACGTACTAAAATCTACAACTTCATCCATCTCAGGTGGCCATAACCCTATAGACACTCATCTGAGACATGTCTAGGCAGGAAGATACATACTAGGGCTGGCCAGAAGAAAAACAAAAACAACAAAATGTTTTTAGTTCTGCAGGAGAAGAAAATCTTTTGATTTGTTTTCATGAGATAATACAAGCAAAAGAAACCAGAACAGTAAATAGCTCAGTGGTTAGGGTACTTGTCCAGTTTATATGCCATACAGGTTTAGATACCTGTGCTGGCAGATTCAGAGCAGCAACCTGAACCTGAATTTCCCCAGTGAGTGCCGTAACCCCCAGGTACCTTATTAACACCACTTTTTGCAACTGTTTCAATTTGTATAAATAATTAACTGTTTCTCAGACTACAGTGCAGGAGACTGACTGTGAATCCTGTTGATTAGGATACTCATCTAGGGTGTGGGAGACCTAAATTCAAGTCCTTGTAATCGGACTCTTTCTTTTGTTTTGACTGATAATTCCCTATTACTTCTAATACAGACACAGTGAAAGATAAACGAGAGGGATTCCTTATGAGACTTTTTGCAGTTGTTTCAGACTTTCTTTACCTGTAGAGTACAGCCCAAAGCTTACTCAAGTTTACCATTTCACTGGACAGTAATAGTTACATTGGTGTCTTTGTGGAACTTTATGGCAGGCTGCTTATGACAATCCAGATAGCAGCAGCAGTGTTGGATGGATATGTACATCACAGAGGTGAGGACACTTACCATGACCCAGCAAGGAATTAACAGGTATTTACATGCCAACAATCCATGGCCTTCATTGTTAGGACTTTATGTAACTCCTAGCTAGTCAGTTTTTTTTTTAAGTACAATATATTATTAATTATAGTTATTTATACATTGGTAATGCCAAGATTGTGCTGGGTGCTTTCCCATTTAATTAGCTGTAGACAAATTGGTATTCTGTCTTTGTGCCCCCTCCTCCTGCCCCCACTCAGAGTTGGTGAAGGTATTGGAATTTATGAGAAAACCATATTTAGGCTATTAGGCTCAATTTTCTTGTCCTAAGTTAATTGTGTAATCCTGTGAAAGAGAATTAAATCTTGTCTGACCTAAATATTCTGTTATAACTGAAATATGCATATATAGCTTCAAATATAACTGCTTATTGTTCTATCTTAAGTCCAATGCCTATATGCTTATTGCCATAAACAATTTCAATATAAAATGTAAATGGGGAAAACAAATCAGAAAGATCCATAGGGAATATTCTTCTCTCTTCTGTTAAGGAGAGCTATCATGAACTTTGTTCCATTCATTTTCAATATTCACCTTCATTTAATCTTTAATCTTCACCATTCCAGGTTTTAAAATAATAAGGAAAAATAATTAATAATTGGAGATATGCCTATCTCCTAGAACTGAAATGGACCTTGAAAGGTCATTGTGTCCAGCCCCCTGCCTTTGCTAGCAGGACCAAGTATTGATTTTTGTCCCAGAGCCCTAAGTTGCCCCCTCAAGGTTGAGCTCACAACCCTGGGTTTAGCAGGCCAATGCTCAAACCACTGAGCTATCCCCCCCATTAACATGCTGGCTTTTTGTACATAATTTATATGAATTGGCTACCACTCACCACACTGTAACTGATTATCTTCATCCACAGAAAATCCATTCTGATACAGATGGTGAGACAAAAGTCATGCAAAGTCATGATCAAGACTGTGACGGGCTCTCGCCAGGATGCCACTGAGTCCCACAACCCATCAGGCTGGGCTCCCTTTACATGGTACTGTTTTGACCAGCCTGCTAAGTTCTCTCCTAGGCTCCAGCACACATACAGGTAGGGATACACCCAACTGCAGTACATACAGATGCTGTGATCGGCTCTGCATGGGGAAGCTATAGCTAAGGAACTGACCAGATGCTCAAGTGCAGACCCCCCTCTGGAGTGTAAACCCAAAATTATATTGTCTTGCGCTGCACAGAGATCTGTACAGTGTAAGCTCATGAAATTTGCCCCCTTCCACAATGTGGAGAAGGATATGCAAGAGCTTTCTGTCCCAAGTCATGACTCCTACACACTGATTTTAGACAAAGCAAAAATAAGTTTATTAACTACAAAAGACAGATTTTAAGTGATTATAAGGGATATCAAAGAGATCAAAGCAGATTACCTAGCAAACAAACAAAACATGCTAATTAAACTTTATATACTAAAGAGATTGGATATGAGTAGCAAATTCTCACCCTAAATGATGATTCAAGCAGGCTGCAGAGATTTTTAAGGGGCCAGCTGCACTTGCTTACAGCTTAAAAAAACTAGGTGTTCCTTTCATAGGCTAAAAATCGCTCTAGCCAGGGTCCAGGACTTCCCCACACAGTTCAGTCCACATTCTTCAGGTGTTTCCAAGAGTTTCTTTGGGTGGGGAGTCATTGAAGAACCACAGTGATTCAATTAAATAGCTTTTGCATATGGCAGGAACCCTTTGTTTCAAAGCTTGGTTCCCACACCAGTCAGTGGAAAAACACTGGCATTCCAAGATGGAGTCCAGCACCAGACGATCTGGTCACATGACCCCGTAGTGTCATAGCAGCCATGAGTCAGAGACTGCTTGTAGCATCCTCAGGAAGGCTCTCCCGTGGGAGATTAGCTTCTTCTGTGACCTATTGTTTTCTCCTAATGGTTCATCAACATGAATGGGCCCTTCCCACCAGCCATCTAGACTGAGTGCATTCTGCTTAGTGGGTGCTCCCCATGTGTAAACACATTTGTAATAGATACATAGTCAATATTCCTAACTTCAGATTCAAAACGATACATGCATACAAGCAGGATAATCATATTCAGTAAATCATAACATTCCCAATGATATCTCACATGATCTATCTTGCATAAAATACATCATAGTTATGCCATAATCATATCATAATAATATTTTTATGAAGAATATGGGGTACAGTATCACAAAGACTATTTCATAAATCAACTGGGAGATGATGTGGGGGTCATCCCTCTCCTATCTTCTCAAGATACATCAGCATATTTCCAGAAAAATGAATAATCTTCCAAACTGAGTTTCCAAAATGCCATTGGTGTACTAGTCATACATCTGACATACAGCATTTCTGAGAGAAAACAAATGGAATAACACTGCAAAATAATTCCCAATGACCTATTTTCCAGTATTGTTCCTTCAGTAATACTGAAACTGGGCAATGCACATGCTGGAAAAAAAGGGGGATAACTGAAACAAATATGTTCTCCCCAGCCATCTTGTCTGTCTTGTGATGCCTAATATCTTTCAGTAAGGATGACTAAAAGCTTCATGTTAATGAGTTTAATACACTAGCCTTTTGGTCAATGTCCTTGTTCTCTGTGTAATTGCCCTTTAGTTTGGGTTGCTTACGTTTAACATTTTAATCAGTTGAATCAGTTTAGTGTTCAAATAGATTTAAGATTTTAATCAATTTATTGTGTACACAGATTAAATCTAAAATTAATTCAGCATCTAGACTGGATGAATTGTAAATTCAATTTAGTGCTTGATCAAATTTTACTTTTACATTGAATCACATTTTTATGTACCCATGTTGAGGCAGATTTTATTGATTAATAAGACAATATAGCCCCATAAATCAATCATAATTGGCCAAGGTGACTGGAAATAAATCACATTAGACATGACACCAGGCTATTTTGTATATAATATTCCCCTAGTCCTTTATCATGTTGTTCTGGTCACATTCCCAGCACATGCTTTTCACTTTGGTAGACATGAAAGTAAGAATTGTTTTTGTCCTCGTTTAGACATTCCTCGTACTGGGCCTGATTCTTATTTTCCATGATGCTGAGACATTTCATCTCCCATTGAAATCAGTGGAAACTGAGGACCTGCTCAGTACTACTCGGAGTCTATTATAACATTAAGCCTTGAAAACTGTCACAACATGGAATGACATTCTCTACCCCCATAAAAACACAGAGACAACAGATAGATACAGACAGACTCATAAGTCTAAGGTAATAGTGAGACACTACTGGTCAGCATGACAAGCAGTGGTCTCAGCTGAGTGTCCTAAATTTCACTGATGTCCGGGTGTATTGTGAATGCCCAGTGCTCCTTCAATTTAGGCACTTTGGGCAAAATTAGCCCTGCAGGGAATGGAAAGAGAATTGTTTTTGCTTTTGCTAGACAAAAATCCACCACTCTTGTAGCATCTGCTGTACATGAGTAGCCTAATTTTCAGCAGTGCTCAGTATTTACAGTTTCCATAGACTTTCCCTTCTCCCCAGCACAGTTCTAATCTGCATAATGTTCAACACCCAGTACCCCTAAATATATTTCTATGCCCTGTAATCTCACGTGACAAGGTTGTCCTGGGATGATAAATAGTTGACATTGATTAACAGGTTCAACATGTGATAAACTTTTTCAGTTTAGTGTTGGATCTGAGAGACATTTTAGAAGTGTGGTATAAGGAATTGGACTCTTGTAAATAATTAAATTAATAATAATTAGTAAAGAATTGAAGAACAAAAAAACTCTGAAAAGTCTAGACACCTGTAAGAAACTTTAAAGACAATTTGTGCTGTTGGTTTTCTACTATACCACAAGGGTAGACAGGACTGAAAGAAAATATGCCACATTTAAAAAGGTATCTGGAGACTAACTATGGTAGTCAATAAGACTAAAGATTACAAGAAGTGATGAACTGCAGAGTTCCATGATTTTCGGTGAAATAAGGAAGGAAGTTATTATATTAATCTGATGACAAGGAACATGAGCCTTGAGATCGCCACAAACATGTTTACAATGGATCGAAGTATGACACAACTGAAAGTCTCATGTTATAGGTTGCTCATTCAGACAGAAGGCAGAATTGTATTGCAGACTACACCTGACAGGCTTCTTTGCAAACCTTTCCTGGTCTTCAAACAAAAAAAAAATCTCTAGTTCATTAAAGACTGCAGTGCAAAAATCTCTATAAAACAAATGCAAATGCTGTGGAATAGAAAAAAAAGATTGCAGCGTAGAGATTCTCAAAGAATAGTACTCAACGATTTGTGGTCAGACTGGGGAAAGTATCTAGTGAGATCCCTCAGGGGTCAATCCTGGGTCTGGAACTATTCATTATTTTAATTAATGACTTGGATAATCAAGTGCAGAGTACGCTTACAAAATTTGCAGATGGCACCAAGTTGGGCGGGATTGTAGGACTTTGGAGGATAGGATTAGATTTCAAAACTACCTTGACAAATTGGAGAATTGGTCTGAAGTCAAGGAGATGAAAGTCAGTAAAGACAAGTGCGAAGTACTTAGTAGTACCTAGTACACTTAGGGGAAAAAAATCAAGTGCATAACTATAAAATGAGGAATAGTACTGCTGAAAACAATTTGGGAGGTTATAGTGGATTATAAATTGAATATGAGTTAACAATGTAATACAATTTCTAAAAGGGTTAATATCATTCTGGGTTGTATTAACAGGAGTGTCGTATGTAAGACATCGGAAGTAATTGTCCTGTTGTGCTCAGGATTGGTCCAGTTCTGGGCACTGCACCTTAGGAAGGATGTGGACAAATTGGAGAGAGTCCAATGGAGAACAAGAAAGATGATAAAAGGTTTAGAAATCTACCTATGAGGAAAAGTTAAAAAAACTGGGCATATTTAGTCTCGAGAAAAGAAGTCTGAGGGGGAACCTAATAGTCTTCCACTATTTTAAGGGCTGCTATAAAGAGGAGAGTGATCATTTGTTCTCAGTGTCCACAGATGGTAGGACAAGAAGTGAAGTGCACTAAAGGTCTTGAACACTGGTCTACAGGGATCTTTGGTACCAGCATACGTCAACCAGGAGCCTACTAGCTACTGTTGAAATAGGAGCTGAACTCAGACAGACGACCCCAATCCTGGGATCTGATTGGCGGAACTCTGGGGCCCTGACTGGCCACAGTACCAATTTTAATCAAGCACAGGAAGAGGAAGTTGTCTATGCAACTGGATTCACTTTGCTCTGGACTGTGTGTCTTACGCTTCCTGGTCCCCCTCCTGGTCCCCTGCCTTGACATCCTGGTATCCTGACCTGGCCTCACTTTGGTTACTAATCTGTGGTTCTGCTCTCAAGTTGGTCCCCTGCTTCTGATCTCCTAATTGCCTGACACTTAACTCTCAGGTTTGCCTCCTGGTCTGACTCCTACTTTGCCCCCTAGGTCAGACTGCCCAGGTCTTGGTTGTGACAAGGGCTTAATCTGCAGTAAGGGAGATAGGTTAGATATTAGGGGAAAAAATCTAACTATAATGGTAGTTAAGCACTGGAATAGGCTTCCCAGGGAAGTTTTGAAGAACAGGTTAGACAAACACTTGTCAGGGATGGTCTAGCTTTACTTGGTCTTACCTTAGCACAAGGGGCTGGACTAGATGACTTTTTGAGGTCTCTTTTAGCTTTATGTTTCTATTATTCTTAAACTTGCCTAGGAAACATGGCAAAGCATAAATTGGAGCTTTGATAGCAACCTAGGACTTGCTACGGTGGATCACATTCATGCTCTATCTAACCCACTATCTTGAGATTTTTATAACTTTTCCAAAACTCATTTTAGAATTTCCTGTTAAACTCTGGATGTTCTTGTTATCCATGTAAATGACCACCTCCTCTTTGGATTGTGCTAAACTTTTGGCCTGAGCAACATCCTATGGCAATGAGTTCTACAGTCTAATATGAATTGTTTGAAAAAGTCTGAGTATAGTGGAGTCTTACACACTTAGACATCAGATCACCTCTGATTTTTTCCAACAGACACCATCCCAAGCAGTTCAGGAGGATTATGTCAGGGAGATATTGCATCTCTGGAATATCTCTCTGCTTCTGTATACTCAACAAAGAGAATGAATAGGCCAAACAGTCCCAACAGGAATTTATCAGTTGCCATAATATCTCCAAAGTCTCCAAAGTATCTCTACATTTGCCTGCACTGGAATATCAGCACTGGTTAGATTAAGGGAGGATTTTCCACCCTTCACAATACATTACAGAGCCTGATGAACCCCAAAAAAGCATTTAAATGTTGTGCAGCAGAGAATCTTTAGTACAAATATCAATCTTAGGGAATTTTTAAATTTATAAACATTACATTGCTTTAAAGCTTTTAAAAATGAAAATGCCCAGATTCAATTTACAAAAATTGAGATTTTAAAAAAGGTGAAAGCAATTGCTAGTCTAACATTAAATTTTGTGCTACTGTTCACAACCGTAGGCATTTGAAATTCTTTGAAACTTTCAAAACTACCTTGGGAAATAAATGTTACTGTTAGGAATTCAGGGGCAGATTTGTTACCTGTGGCTTTCAGTGTTTTGGAATTAAGGCTGTCTGAAGCAAGAACGTCATAGAAAATCCTTTTCTCTCTCCTATTGGTGATTTTGACCTAAAGGAAGATCATACTGGCTGTTAAAATATTGTAAGTAAGAAGGGCATTTTTGTACCTCCCTGTGGATGATTTTTCTAATACTTCACTACAGAGTTAGCTAGTATATTGTGGCACCAATGATTTTAGCTGAAGATACCCAATAATGGGAAATAAATTACAGAAAAATAGCAGGACAGTTTAGAGTTTTTAGATGGGATTGGCAGAATAAAAATGGGTAACATATTGCCCATATTAATCTTTCTTCTGTACAAGAACCTTTTGGTTAGGAAATAAGTTACCTGATGCATCACTTACTTGTAATTGTGACTTAATCACAGGACAGAATAATCAATTTTAAAGTGTAAAATGAAGCTTAGAATGGGAATCCTGTAACTTAGATTGCTAGTTAACCATATTTCTGAGGAAGCTTTTTTAGTTTTAGTTTTTGTTTGTGTTTTTTGTTTTTCCCTAGCAATTTCCAGTAGATTCTCTACAATGGAAATGAGCATTTAAATATGGAAGAAGAAAGAAGAAATATGCTCCTTCATCTATTGGAATAGACATGAATGTCCTTAGAGGACTCAAAAGGGAAGGGAGTTTGGGTGATGATCACATTGCTATTGTTTTTAAACTGTTATCTTAAAGCTGGTGCTAATAGAACATTGAAATGAGTTAGGTCAATGCTTATAAAATATGTGTAGTCTTCTATAGCATAGTGGACCCTGATAACTAAAGATGCAGTAACAAAGCAGATTAGATGACCTCCAAAATTCAGAAAAAAATGACTTGATGAAAAGGAGCACAAAGCAAGGACTAAGTAAATCAGCACAATTAAAAAAAGTAGGTCAAAATCTGGACATTGTCACAAGGAGGAATTATAGGATTATAATGTCAAATTCTCGCTCACTCTCTTGCCATTTCATTCCTGTGGGTCTCTATCATGCATGGAATTGTGGGGAAAAAATTGTCAAACTTTTTTCAGTGAAAAATGCAGATTAGGTTTAACTGAAAAATTTTGCAAGTTTGTGTTAATTTCAATTGCATTATTTCAGAAATTCTGAAAATCAAAACATTTGGTTTCCACATTTTTGAACCAGTTTTAATTTTGCTTTGGAATGACTTTGTTTCAAAATTTCCTTCAATTTTATTTTAAAAAAATTGAATTCAAGCTAAACATTTTAATTGACCCAAAAGATCTTGCTTTCCTGAATATTTGGAACAGATAGCAAACTGAAAAATCAGTTATTTGCACAATTCTCATAATGGATCATGGAGATCTTTTTCAATGGTGACGACAATATAGAGGATCACTAATATGATATATTGGGAGATAGAAGATGTCACAAAGACACTTAATATTAAATAGACACATTCAATCTAATGTTTTATTTGTGTAACAGGTAACAAATTATGCCAACACTTTCTGACATAGCAGCTTGGGTAAAAGGCCGCTTTTCCATAGCTATTGTGCAGCAAGATGGGTCTAAATCTAACTAGTGTGCCATGCACTAACTGTTCATGTGGACCCTGCTACTACTTACTAAAAGTTTTTAGTGTGTTTTGATCTAATCTGCTTTCAGTTAGTGCATCTGTGATAGATTTACAGCTGGTCTTGCTGCACAATTTGTCTAGAAAAGCCCTAACTTTCACATTTATTTCAGCCATTTTGTCATAGATTTTTTTCTTTCGAACCATTAACAAAGCTCCTTAACAGTCACAATTCCTGTTCCAATTTTCAGTGTTTTTTCCCTGTTGATTTCTACAACTCTGTTTTAAGTGTTGGTCAGCTGATGAAATAAATATGAACAAAAATAATCGCTGTGAATTTCAGACTACCGGAAGCTGCACTATTTACTTTTCAGTAAAGTAAAGGAAGGTTGCCTTATTACAACCATTACACAAGTAATGTTTTATTCCAGAGAAAGAGATTTTTGTACTGTATTTCTATAATATGTGGTGTTGAGAAACTCAGTATAATTTCCTCTTTCTTCCTCTTTCCTCTTTCTTGCCTCTGGGTTCTTAGTGAGATGATGCTAGTCCACACAAATTATCTTTGTTCCATCTTTGGTATCAAAAGATCTGAATAAACTTGTTTGTTGTTTCTCCATGTTTGTTAATAATTGGCCAGATTCTGATCTCAATTAGCTCACAGGAGCTAGCCCATATTTCATTTAGAGCAGCACAGTCTAGTGCACTAGCTGTAAAACAGAAAATCTTTGTGCGTGCGCTGCCTATTTTCCAAAGTTCACAAGATACTATCTGGCAAGTTAGTATGTGGTGTTGCATTTTGAGGCATATCTGTCCTTTCTATAGTGTAGCTCCCATGATTCATACAATTTCTTTAACTTGATATCAATACCTAAACCATTTGTACTACTCAGATATTGCATATTATGGCAACTGATAAAGAGCAAGGACTAGATGCTGTAATCCTGATTCAGGTAAAATGCCAATGGGAATTGTGCATGAATCAATATGATGGGTTTGAGTTCCAGATTTTTTAAGAATAAGCCATGAGTTTCACATGTAGGACTTTGGACTGTCAGTGACACTAATGGTGACAAAATACAATCTTCAACAGAACTAGTTAAAATGGAGAGATTTTGAAAGTTATTTCTAAGGAGCCCAGGCACAGCTCAGTGGAATGGAAAGGCAAAGGTGGCTTTGTACCCTCTGAATTCTGGGCTGCTGCAAGGGCTGGTACATCCCCCCCCCCCAATGTAAGATAGAGTAGTCCCAGGGGATGTTCTCATTTTTTTGCCTTCCAGGTCTACCTATGGGCTTCAGAGGAGATCAGAAATTCCCATAGTGCTCAGGGCTACGTTACTCCCACTCTTGGCATGCCTGTATGCCCAGAGCTGCAACAAAGGATATATAGGCCCCTCAGATTGACCCTATGAAGCCACTACTCCAGAGAGTTGTCCCCAGCCACTTATTGACTTCTTTACAGCCCACAGCGGGGACAGAATTCATCCTGCTGTTTATAAAACTTGTACATTAGACAGGGCTAGTTAAAATATGAAAATTTCCATATGTGTCATAATTCCACTGCAATCAGGCAAGCTCCAAACCACTCAAAGTACTTGGTCTTCACCTTGTATGAGCTCAGTCATACGCCTGGCAGGCTTAGTTTGCATTCTAAACCTGCATGTGTCTATTTGCCTTGTTAGTGCTGAAGTACCTATTACGAACTGAACCAAAAAGGCATGTGGCTGGTGTGTGTCACACCAGTGCCAATGTGACATTATCCGATTAAAATATGACCACTGTTATATATTTGCAGCAAATATTGTACAAAGGTTGTCGAGTGAGGGGGTCTATGAAAAGGTTCTGATTTACTGGTTCTGATTATGCTATCTGTATGCATGTATCATTTTTGTATTTAAAGTTATAAGTATTGGCTCTATACCTGGATTTCAAATGTTTGCTCCTGGGGTAACACTCAGGAAGTAATCATCCAGATATGCCATGTAAGATATTTTCAAAGATGTCATAATTTGACAGATATGATAATCTTGTTCATATGTTTGTATCACGAGTTATAAATATGTATGTATGTCTGTATTTCTAACTTGTGCTATGCTTCTGGCTGACACCCCCAGACAGTTTGGCATCAGCACTGTCTAGCCTGCTTGATGGCCCATTAAGGACCATAAGCTATACAACTGACCCATTGAGAAAAGCAGGGCCGGCTCGAAGATTTTTGCCAGTCCAAGCAAATAAAATTTCCCATGCCTTCCCAGCCCCATCCCAACTCTGCCCCTTCCCCTCCCCATTCCAACCCCTTCCTCAAATCCCCAGCCCCGCCTCCTCCGGGCATGCCGCATTTCCCCTCTTACGCCTCCCGTGGAGTGGCAGCATGCTTGGGGGAGGAGGTGGAGGTGAGCTGGGGGAAGCGGTTCCTCTGCCCCCCCAGGGTTACTTCCTGCGGCCCTCCCCGTGCCCCTCACTGCCGCAGCTCACCTCCACTGAGGGCCGTTTCCCAGCTTTTTGTGCAAAAAAAAAGAGCGAGAGTGCCACCTCTTGGTAAGTGCTGCCCCAAGCACCCCAAGCACATGATTGGAGCACTGATGCCTAGAGCCGGTGTGGAGAGAAGGCAGATACATCTTATGACTTAGCAAGGCATGCAGGGAAATGCATATGGAGAGAACTCTAAGATTTCCAAGCCACGTGCTGGGTAGCTTGTGTTTGAAACAAAGGAAGCATAAGCCACATGGCAAGAGACTATAAAAGGCAGCTGCATCTTCTCCATTTTGTCTTCAATCCTGCTTCTTACCTCTGGAGGAACTTTGCTACAAACTGAAGCTCTGAACAATGGACTGAATGACCCATCTAAGTACTCCAGAGACTTGACTTCACTTGATTCTCAGCAAACAGGTACTATCTTGAGATGTAGCTCAGTGGTAGAGCGCATGCTTAGGGAGGTGGTGGAATCTCCATCCTTAGAGGTTTTTAATGCCTAGCTTGACAAAGCCCTGGCTGGGACGATTTAGTTGGTGTTGGTCCTGCTTTGAGCAGGAGGTTGGACTAGATGACCTCCTGAGGTCTCTTTCAACCCTAATCTTCTATGATTCTATGACTTAAACCAGCAGTTTATTCCATCACTGCTGCAAGTTTGAGCTAAGAACTTTTCCATTACTGTATGTAATTCATTCCTTTAACCAATTTTCTTTCTTTCTTTCTTTCTTTCTTTCTTTCTTTCTTTCTAGAAATAAACCTTTAGATTTTAGTTAATAAGAATTGGCTGCAGCATGTATTTGGATAAGATCTGAAACATTCATTAATCTGGGAGGTAGTGTGTCTGATCCTTTGGGATTGATAGAACCTTTTCTTTTATATGATGAAATAAGATTTACAAAAATTTTCATCATATTTGAAGTGGGTACCTGGATGGGGTCCTGAGGCTGGATCACTTTAAGGGAATTGTGTTGTTTGGACTTCTGAGTAACCAGTAAGGTAATAAAGAAGCTGTTTTATGCTGGCTTGGTAAATCTAAGTATTGGAATATCCACCAGCTTTTTGGGGTTTGGCTGCCCCATTCTTTGCAGTTCACTGTAATTGAGTGACCATAACTGGCTCCCCATGAGGACCCTGATCACAGCCAAATACACAGCTAATATAACCTCTCTACTCCTACTTGAGATCCCCCTACTTATGTATTCAAGGTTTGCATTAGTCCTTTTAGCCACCATGTCACATTAAGAGCTCATGTTCAGCTAATTAGCACTTGCTCAGAGTGTCAGAGGGAGTTAGGTGTAGAACTGGGAATAGAATGCAAACACAGCTGACTCGTAGGTCCAGATTCTTAACTATATAAATTGTCACAGCTCATTTGAAATCAATGGAATTATAACAATAGGTCCTAGTTCCCTAGCCTAATTACTAGATTACACTCCTTTCCTATAAACTTAGATTTAAACATCAAAGCTAAACCTTGGTATTCATCTCAGAAAGCCTATGCAATACTGATATCCCACTGAAGCCCTCCAACAGGAATTAAGTGGGACTGAATCAGCACATGGGTCTTGTTCAGGCTATCTGAAGAGGGTGAATTTCACCCTTCATTCCTAGAGTTGCGCTGGAGGAGCCCTACTTGGGAAAGTGGCTGTAGTGCAACTTCTTCACTTGAGCCTTCAGATTAGTGAAAATTTCAACCAAAGTGCTAACCAACCATACTGTAGATTTAACCCTTCACTGCTTAAGACAAAGTGTACAGATTTCAGAACACAAATAGCAATAAGAGATCCTAATAGGAATTTGCAGAATAATTATGTTGCTCATTTAATGTATTGTTTCACGTTAAGTGAATGAAAATGGATTCATAAATTTTAATGAAACTTTGTGCTCGTAGAGGTAGTTGAGAAGGAATTCTCTCCGTTTTCAGGCATCCATCTTTGAAAGTTTAAAATAGATGATCCAGTCAAATGTCTGATCCATTTTAGAAAAATGCCTTTTTACGCAAATGAAAGTCATCTTGAACTGGACAAAAATATTTCAGTCTGTCAGCTAAAGATACAGCTGCTTGAATTCTTTTAAAATCTTCCCTTCTACGTTCTAAGATAGCTAAAGTATATGATATGATAGAATAGAATTTCACAAAGACTGTATTTGATGGTTTTTATCCATCTGCAATTAGCAGTCTAATATTACCAGATACTTCACTGTAAAGGAAACAACGTAATTGAAAAAACCTAATTAAATACTCTGTACCTGAATAAATCTGTTTAGAGACTGTTTGCTGTATATCCATATACAAAACTTTGAGACAGCAAAATCTTAAGGATACATTTTTAAAAAGTCTGTTATAAAGTGGGCTTGAAGAAATCCAGAATTGTAACTGGCTATATCAATTTACAGACTGTATGTTTAATTTATAGTGCTGCATGGTTTGGAAATCTCTTTTCATAGAGGGAAATTTCATCAGAAAAACAAATAAATATGAATCAACATACTAAATAAACATCTTAATAAATCACAAGCTTTAAAGTCACTAAGAAGGATTTTAAAGCCTATTTTAAATAACATTTTTTGAATCCCAAAGAAGCAGGAGAGGAGGTATTTTTGGAAGGCTAGCCTCCTTATTCAGGCTATCAGAGGTACAACTACAGTGATTTAGTTGGACTCCAGAGAGTCCATCAGAAAAGGCATTTGCACCATTGACTTCCCACATAAGTCCTGCTTTGTTGCTTAAATGGAATTTAAGTGGTACATGCAGGATTACACAGCAATGCATTCTGGAGCCTGTTGGCTCAGCTTGTTGACAAACCTAAACAACATGATCTTTATCAGATATCTCAAGGTTTTCTGGACTCCAAATGGGCCAGGATTTCACCCAAGAAGTCAGTTAGAGTTTTACCACTGACTTCAACAGGGCTAGAATTTCACTCTCTCTTTTGGGTAGTATCTTAGAAAAATAATTTATCAGGATATTAGGTCCAATTCAATGAATAAAACTCAAGGCACTGTCTAGCATCAAGTTTTCTGCTGTTTCGAGAGGCCCAATGAGGGAAAAGGCCTACATTATCCCTTATAGATGTACGGGTCACTTGCTGGAGGATTCTCTGCAGCTTGAGGTCTTCAAACCACAATTTGAGGACTTCAATAACTCAGACATAGGTTAGGTGTTTGTTACAGGAGAGGGTGGGTGAGATTCTGCGGCCTGCATTGTGCAGGAGGTCAGACTAGATGATCATAATGGTCCCTTCTGACCTTAAAGTCTATGAATCTATAATGGACTTACATCCATTCACAGAAAGGAATCTCCAGAAGTGGAGGCTCCTTTGCCCAAGCTTGACTGCTCCTTCCTCTCTTGCATGTATTAGAAGCCCTGGGTTCATAGTTTGAAGTATTTTATAGCACTGTTCAGAGCAGAGATCCCATTGACCTCAGTTGCAATTGTGAGTGCTCAGCATTTCAGAAAATCAGACCCCAGGAGTCTCAGGTAGTCTATACAGAAAGTGAGGCACAGTTAGGAATCACCTATGATGTGTTAAGCTTAAGTGTCTTGCTCAGCATCACCTAGAAATGTATGGCAGAAATAGGAATAGAATCCAGTTTTCTGGGGTGGCCTCCTACTGCCTTACCCTCAAGACCATCCCTTCCCTTCCTGAAATTCCCTGCCTCATCCACCAAAAACCTTCCAGCTTTTGCAACAAATGAGTCTGCCCCTACAGACAGTAGCCTCATTCATTATCCCACCATTATGCATTCCCACTGTGCATCCCTGACATCAGGCCAACTTCCCTGCCAAATTACAGATCCCTGCTCTAAAGCACGGAGCTGCTAGAGCTTCTCAAAATGGCTGTCTGAATTTCTTGAATGTGGACAAAAGAACATATTTTCTGGTTCTGTGAAATGGTTGAACTGTTTTACCTGAAGGTTCCAAAAGAAAAATTTAAGTCGAGGCAGATACCCAGTATAGAAAATTTCAGCCCATACAGTTTAAGTTTGGAAAAGTTGTAAGTAACTGAAAATAATTTCTTATAATGGTAAGTTGGGCAATCTTAACTATAGGTGGCACTGTTTATAATAAACATATTGTGTTCAACAGCATTTTCCATGGGCACCCTTAACCACTATTAGGAGTGATGGCTGCACAAAGAATCCAGTACTGGGCCTTTAATTTCTCTAAAATTATAGCACATTCCCCTTAATAAATTTCTGACACATACACATATGTGTCTAGATATTAATTTATTGAAATTGTGGTACGAAAGAAGTGACTCTCTATACCAAATAAGCCTGATTGACTGCCAGTGCTGAATGGGCCTATTAAATAAAGTTCTTCCTCAATGTTGCTTCCTTTTATAAAGTACTTTAATTAATATTTATTATTTATCATAAAGGAGATAATTATTTAATGGAAGAGCTTATGAATTATGATCTATGTAGCATCTGCTGAAGATCTTTGAATGAATCAAAGTGCAGAGGTCTGATTACAAGGTGCTCAACACAGAAATAGAATACTCATGAAAATCAAGAAGATGAGGTTATCCCTTCAACCTCAAATAAACTCATAAAACATTAATTACAAGACAACCAACATTTCTGAAGCATAAGAGGGAACAATCAGTAAAAAGTGATCACTGAACATGCAGTCAGGAGACATTAATCTTCCTCAGCTCTTGACTTTGGACTGGAGAACAGAGGAAGAGAAAGCATTCACCAACCAAAAAAAAAAAACAACCCAAAACCAAACCAAACCAAACCAACAAAAAAATGAATTGGATGGAATGACCTCTACTGTCTTCAATGAACTCTTGACATGCCTTTTACAGAAAAACATGTGCACAACATCAGTGATAGCCATCCAGAAAGCCACTAATCAGTTTTTAATTCTAATGACAGCTGAGTAAGAAGTTGATTCAAATAGAACTGTACCTGTCTGTAGAGCTGGGTGAATTTTTCATTCAAATAATAAATTCACCAAAAAAACCCAAACAATTTTACAATGACCAAAACTATGTGTCAGTTCAAGTTGACATTTCCTAGACAAGCAATGTTGTTTAAAATTGACATTTTGTTTCAATGTTTTGCTTCATAAATAAACTAGCCATTTAATTTTGAAATATCGTTTCACAATGGAATTCAAAATGTTTTGTCCAACCTTAACAAAACATCTTCTGTTTTTTATTTCAGCTTTTAGGAGCTGAAACTTAGGAGTCCTTACCCCTACCCCCCACCAGAGTGTTTGGTTCAGACACCAAAACAATTTAATTCTCTGAGCTACATCCCTCTCTTGGAGGAGGAGTTCCTTCTGCTCTCAGCTTCTCACCCAGTCCCCAGCTATCACAATCTCTCCTCGGCAGCACAGTGTTGACTTCTGAGACAAACTGGGGCTTGAGTAGTGGCCTGTTTGGAAATCTTTACACTGCCTAGCATCAATGAGCAGATTTTTTTTCTGCTCACAGAGTTCTGGAGAGCATAGAGCAAGGGAGCATAAGTCAGAAGGGACTTCCTAGGTCAAGTGTGGTGCCCTGCTATTGCAAGCAGCCCTGTCATATAATTCCATTTATAAATTTATCAAATTTCATCTTAAAACAAGTTCAGTTGTTTGCCCACGCTATGCCCATTGAGTGGCTGTTACAAAACCTCACTCTTCTGATGATTAGAAACCTCCTTCTAATTTCCAACCTACATATATTCATGGACAGTTTATTGCATCAACATTGTCTTTTATCTTAAATAGCTCTTCTCCCTCCCTGGTGTTTATCCTCTGCTGTATATTTAGAGCGCAATCCTCTATCTTCTCAGACTTTGTTTGGCTAGGCTGGTCATAAGCAGCCTTTTGCACCTACCCACCTGAGCCAGATTTTCAGGAGGTGTAAATCAGCTTAGCAGCATTGAAATCAATCCAGCTGGGAATCTGCATTCCTCTTTTGTACGATTTCATCTATTGAGGTTGGATACAGCAATGTAACCTGTTAGAGTTTAATATAACTTCATAACTAATCCCTTCAATTTTTGAGGAAAAAAAAGATAGTTCACAGAGGAAAAAAAGAGACAGCAAAATATGTATAGAATCATAGAATATCAGGGTTGGAAGGGACCTCAGCAGGTCATCTAGTCCAACCCCCTGCTCAAAGCATGACCAATCCCCAACTAAATCATCTCAGCCAGGGCTTTGTCAAGCCTGACCTTAAAAACCTCTAAGGAAGGAGATTCCACCACCTCCCTAGGTTCACCCATTCCAGTGCTTCACCACCTGCTAGTAAAAAGTTTTTCCTAATATCCAACCTAAACCTCCCCCACTGCAACTTGAGACCATTACTCCTTGTTCTGACATCAGGTACCACTGAGGACAGTCTGATCCATCCTCTTGGAACCCCTTTCAGGTAGTTGAAAGCAGCTATCAAATCCCCCCCTCATTTTTCTCTCTGCAACTAAACAATCCCAGTTCCCTCAGCCTCACCTCATAAGTCATGTGCTCCAGCCCCCTAATCATTTTTGTTGCCCTCCACTTGACTTTTTCCAATTTTCCACATCATTCTTGTAGTGTGGGCCCAAAACTGGACACAGTACTCCAGATGAGGCCTCACCAATGTCAAATAGAGGGAAATGATCACATCCCTCAATCTGCTGGCATGCTCCCACATATACAGCCAAAATGCCGTTAGCCTTCTTGGCAACAGGCCGAGCTAAGGCGTGCACCTCATATCCAACTTCCTCGTCCACTGTAACCCCTAGGTCCTTTTCTGCAGAACTGCTTCTTAGCCATTTGGTCCCTAGTCTGTAACAGTGCATGGGATTCTTCCGGCCAAAGTGCAGGACTCTGCACTTGTCCTTGTTGAACCTCATCAGATTTCTTTTGGCCCAATCTCTAATTTGTCAGTGTCCCTCTGTATCCTATCCCTACCCTCTAGCGTATCTACCACTCCTCCCAGTTTAGTGTCATCCACAAACTTGCTGAGAGTGCAGTCCACTCCATCCTCCAGATCATTAATGAAGATATTGAAGAAAACTGGCCCCAGGACTGACCCTTGGGGCCCTCCACTTGAAATCGGCTGTCAACTAGGTGGAGCCATTGATCACTACCTGTTGATCCCGTATAGCTAAATATCTTTCACCACGTATCAAAGAAAACCAAGAATGTTTAAAACTGCATTTCTAAGGGACAACAGTAGTGATGGTTGGTTAAAAGTTAAGAATAATGGGCAGGAAGACTGGTTCTAGTCCTTCTGCTCAGAGCTACTGCAAGTCATTTAAGGTCTATGAATTTAATTCACCCATGTAGAGAAGACTAATTCAAGACACACTATACTATTTAAACTCCACAACAGAAGACTTTGTATGGTTTCCTTACATTGACATGGAATTAATTGTCTGTACCTCTATTTCCCCACGGTCAGAATGAGAATACTGTTCTACTGTTGCACATTTTATTGATGATTGTTAAGAATCAGTTAACTACTTGATGAAAGGCATCATTGAAGTGCTGAGCGTTATTAAACAGCACACTGTACAAAGTATATCAGTTTGTATATAAAGGTTGCTAGATACCAGGTCTGCATTTACTGTCCCTAGTTCAAGTCACGCATACTGCTGTTCTCCATGACTGACAATCTCTTTCTTGCTGCACTGCAGCTTTCAGGGCTTTAAACATCTTCTGTTACAGCCACTATCAGTTCTCTTCCAGCAAAACAGGAGCTATACAACTAGCTACTGCTTGAATTACTTCAACACAACAATATAATGCACAGTTGCCTACTCTAACCCAGGAAAGGGGAGGGGGAGCTTTTACAGTGGTAAAGCTACCTGCTCACTGACCTGAAGCACTTAGTCAATCTTAGCACAATGCTTAGCACATTCCATTTTTAAGACTTTTTTTTCCTAGTCATTTCTCTTCCAAGCCTTAAAAGAAAGCATGATGGGCAGTTCCCCTCCTACCAATTAGTGAACCGAATCTAGCACAATGGGGAAATGCTAATCTCTTCCCCATTGTGGAACTATCCCCTGCTGAACTCTTCCCAAGACTTCCATAAAGCACCAACAGGTGAGTTTGCTACAGCCCTAACCACAATGAGTCAACACTGATTTCCTTTCAGGGGAAAAATGTTTCATTCCAATGATCTATGCAAGAAGAAAATCCAGTTTACATAGACTACATCTGTTTCTTTTTTTCCCTTTATGTCACTCTTTTAAAAATAGGTATCAGAATGTTTCCAAACTGAAAATGTCTTAATTGGATCTAAATCCTCATATCTACACTGTAGTGAAAAAATTACCCAAATCACTTTGTAACAGTTAAATGTATTCTAGCAAAGGAAGTAAATTATGAGTGATCTATTTTCAGAGCAACAAATTATAGTGTTTCATTTTGTATCTGGAACTAAGGTCATGATCCTCCAATCAGATCTGCATGGGGAGTCCCTTAACCCTTGCAGAGCCCCATTGGCTTAAATAATAGATTCATAGAAATGTAGGACCGGAAGAGATCTCCAGTAGGTCATCTAGTCCAGTCCTCTGTACTTAAGGCAGGACTACGTAATAATTAGACCAGTCCTCACAGATGTTTGTCTAACATGTTCTTAAAAACTTCCAATGATGGATATTCTACACTTCCCCGGGCAAATTGTTCCAGTACTTAGCTACCCTTACAGTTGGGAAGTTTTTCCTAATGTCCAACCTTAAAGTCTCTTCCCACAATTTAAGTCCATTGCCTCTTGTCCTATCCTCAGAGGTTAAGGAGAATATTTTTTCTCCCTTTTCCTTATAACAATCTTTTACTGAAAACTGTTATTATGCCCCCCTCAGCAGGGCCAGCGCAATCATTTAGGTGACCTAGGCAGTCATCTAGGGTGCTGGCATTTGGGGGGGTGGCATTTTCTTTGGCAGCGACCGTGGCGGCCAGATCTTCGGCCGTACCAGTTGCTGCCGGCATTTAGGCTCAGGGAACTGGGGCAGGGGAGCATGGGGAGGGCCGCCTGCAGCAAGTAAGGGGGGGTGGCATGCAGGGGAACTCCCCGCCCCAGATCACCCCTGCCCCGCCTCCTCCCTGAGCATGCCATGGCTGCTTCACCTTTCCCACCTCCCAGGCTTGTGGCGCCTAAACTGATTGGTGCCGCAAGCCCGGGGGAGACGGAAGAAGTGAAGCAGTCACGGCGTGCTCGGGGAGGAGGCGGGGCAGGGGTGAGCTGGGGCGGGGGGTGCCTGAAGGCGGAGGGTGGGAGGTGGGGAGCTGCCACAGGGGGGGCACGTCAGGGCAGAGGGGGGGAGCTGCCACGGGAGGGGCGCCTCAGGGTGTGGGCTCGGGGACGAGGGAGGGCCCAAGGTGGAGGTTTTGCCTAGGCCGCGAAACATATTTGCACCGGCCCTGCCCATCAATCTTCTCTTCTGGAAAATAAACAAACCTAGTTCTTCTTCTGTCTTTCTCCTCAGGTATTGTTTTCTAGAACTTTAATCATTTTTGTTGTTTTCCTCTGGATTTTCTCCAATTTGTCCATATCTTTCCTGTAATGTGGTGCCCATAACTAAACACAGTACTCCAGCTGAGGCCTTATAAGTGCTGAATAGAGCTAAAGAATTACTTCTCATGTCTTTCTTACAACAATCCTGCTGATACATCTGAGAGTGATTTTTTTTCCAACAGTTGAACATCTTGCTTGCACAGGAATCAACCTGCCCTGATCCAAGTGTAAGACTGGGGGCCTGAGTGAGTTAGTTGTGACTGGTTTAGAGTTCTCTGGAATTGCAGAGCACTCTAGTTGTGGAAGGCATTAATGTCATAAGGGTAAAGAATACAATATGCATTCTATTTGGTGACTTCTGTAATATGTTCCTATTTGCTAATTTCATTTTCTCATCCTGCCTATATCTTAGTCATATTAAACTGATGATTACATGACTATATATAAACATTCTCCTTCTCAATTATTCTGAAGACTCAGAGCAGGCTGCGCAGCGGGGATAGAATGATGGTGAAGAAATTTGGCACCATGTGACCTCCAGGAGAAGAAAGAGGAGCATCTATGTACCAGCAATGCAGATACACATGAGCAGCCATTTTCATGTTCTCTCCACAGGTACTAATGTGGAGAGTGGACTAGATGATACATCTGAGGGAAGGGAGCAGAAGGAGTCTTCACTGATTGGAAGGCATGAGATGTACAGTCTTAGGGATGGGGGTTCCATGACCACCACTCCCAAGAGAAGGAGACGGGTGGTGGTGGTCAGGGACTGCCTCCTCATGGGGACTGAACCATCTATCTATTGCCCCAACCAGGAAAACCAAGAAGTATGCTGCTTACTAGGAGCTAGGATTCATGATGTGACAGAGAGACTGCCGGGACTCATCAAGCCCTTGGATCACTACCCCTTCCTGCTTCTCCACATGGGCACCAGTGATACTCCCAAGAATGACCTTGAGCAGATCACGTGGCTCTGGGAAGAACGATAAAGGAGTTTGAGACGCAAGCGGTGTTCTTGTCCATCCTCCCTGTGTAAGGAAAATGCCCAAGTAGAGACTGTCGAATCGTGGAAGTAAACGAATGGCTACACAGGTGGTGTCGGAGAGAAGGCTTTGGATTCTTTGACCATGGGATGGTGTTCCAAGAAGGAGGAGTGCTAGGCAGAGACTGGCTCCACCTAACAAAGAGAGTGATGAGCATCTTTGCAAGCAGGCTGGCTAACCTAGTGAGGAGGGCTTTAAACTAGGTTCACCAGGGGAAGGAGACCAAAGCCCTGAGGTAAGTGGGAAAATGGGATACTGGGAGGAAGCATGAGTAGGAAAGCACAAGAGGGGAGGACTCCTGTATCATTCTGAGAAAGCAGGATGATCAGCGAGTTATCTTAAGTGCCTATACACAAATACAAGAATCCTGGGAAACAAGCAGGGGGAACTGAAAGTCCTGGCACAGTCAATGAACTATGATGTTATTGGAATAACAGAGACTTGGTGGGATAACTCACATGACTGGAATACTGTCATGGATGGCTATAAACTGTTCAGGAAGGACAGGCAGGGCAGAAAAGGTGGAGGAGTTGCATTGTATGTAAGAGAGCAGTATGACTGCTCAGAGCTCCAGTATGAAACTGCAGAAAAACCTGAGAGTCTCTGGATTAAGTGTAAAGTGTAACACACACCACACACGACGGATTCTTTTTTTTGGAAAAAATTCATGGTGGGAGTCTGCGCATGGACCACCGCAGACGCAAGATGATGAGATCCGAACCTACCGGCAACTAACAGAAGTTACTTAGATTGCAGGCCTCATTCTCATGGACACTTCAATCACCCTGAAATCTTTTCTGGACTGGGAGAACAAGACAGCGATGCACAGACAATCCAGGAAGTTTTTGGAAAGTGTAGAGGAACAATTTCTTGGTGAAGTGCTGGAGGCCCAACTAGGGGCAGAGCTCCTTGAACCTGCTGCTCACAAACAGGGAAAAATTAGTAGGGGAAGCAAAAGGTGGATTGGAACCATGAGATTTCGAGTTCGGATCCTGACACAAGGATAGAAAAGGAGAGCAGCAAGAATACGAACGCTGAACTTCAAAAAGAGCAGACTTTGGACCTCCCTCAGGAACTTGATGGGAAGGACACCTGGGACGAACATGAGGAGGGAAAGAATCCAGGAGTACGTACTGATATTTAAAGAATCCTTATTGAGTTTGGCAGGAGCAAACCATCCAATGGGTAGAAGGAATAGTAAACTAATGGCAAGGAGACCAGCTGGCTAACAGTAAAATCCTTGCTATCTTAAAACACAGAAAAAGAAGCTTACAAGAAGTGAAACTTGGACAAATGACCAGGGAGAGTATAAAATATTACTTAAGCAATGCAGGAGTGGAATAAGGAAGGCTAAATCACACTTAGAGTTGGCAGCTACAAAGGGATGTTAAGAGTAACAAGAAAGGTTTCTTCAGGTACTTAGCAACACAGAGAAACTCAAGGAAAGTGTGGGCCCTTACTGAATGAAGGAGGCAACCTAGTGACAGGCGATGTGGAAAAATCTAATGTACTCCATGGCTTTTTTTGCGCTGGTCTCACAAATAAAGTCAGTTTTCAAACTAACTGGCACTGGGCAGCACACGTTGGGGAGGAGGTGACCAGCCCCTCGGGTGAGAAAAAGTGATTTGGGCTTATTTAGAAAACCTGGATGACGCAAAATCTGATGCGCTGGATGGCTGCCTCTGAGGGTGCTAAAGAGTTGGGATGTGATGAAGAGCATTGGGTCCGATTATCTTTGAACTCGTGGTCTGAGTCGGGGAAGAGGTCTTGTGATGAACGGGAAAAAGGGCGCTAAAATGTAGTTCCCATCGTTTAAAAAAGGGAAAGAGGAAGATCCAGGGAACTAAAGGCCAGTCAGCCGCACCAATCAGTCCCTGGAGAAAATCATTTGAGCAGTGTCCTCAAGGAATCAATTCTGAAGCACTTGGAGAGAGGAAAGTGGAATCAGGAACAGTTTTTTTTTCAGCGCATAGATTCACCAAAGCGGCAAGTCAATGCCTGACTAAACCTAATTATATTTATATATAATGTAGCTAGACTATCTCCTACACTGGAAAGCGGACCTCAAAAAGTGCATTGAGTCTAGCCCCTTATACCTCCACTAAGCAGGACCCAAGTACGTTTTTGCCCCAGAATCCCTCAAGTGCGCCCCTCAAGGATTTGAGTCATAGCGCCTAGGTTTAGCAGGCCAATGCTCAGAACCACTGACTAAAAAGAAGTGGATGTGTTAATGTCCCTTTGACATAGCAAAGCCTTTGAATGTGTCACCCCTCCCACAGTATTCTTGCCAGCAAGTTAAAGAAGTATGGGCTGGATGGATGGACTATAAGGTGGATAGAAAGCTGGCTGTATCATTGGACTCAATGGGTAGTGATCAATGGCTCCATGTCTAGTTTGCAGCCAGTATCAAGCGGAGTGCCACAAGGGTCAGTCCTGGGGCAGGTTTTGTTCAATATCTTAATTAATGATCTGGAGGATGGCATGGACTGCAATCTCAGCAAGTTTGCAGATGACACTAAACTGGGAGGAGTGGTAGATACGCTGGAGGGTAGGGATAGAATACCTGTCGATTAATCACATGCGATTAACTAAAAAAATTTATTGCGATTAATTTCAGTTTTAGTCACACTGCTAAACAATAAAATACCAATTGAAATATATTAAATATTTTTGGATGTTTTTCTACATTTTCAAATATACTGATTTCAATTACAACACAGAATACAAAGTGTATAGTGCTCACTATATGTTATTATTTTTATTACAAATATTTGCACTGTACAAATAAACAAAATAAGTAGTATTTTTCAATTCACTACATCAAGTGCTGTAGCGAGATCTCTTTATCATGAAAGTGCAACTTACAAATGTAGAATTTTTTTTGTTATATAACTGCACTCAGAAACAAACGAATGTAAAACTTTAGAACCTACAAGTCCATTCAGTCCTACTTTTTGTTCAGCAAATCAGTAAGAAAAACAAGTTTGCTTACATTTACAGGAGATAGTGTTGCCCGCTTCTCATTTACAATGTCATCTGAAAGTAATAACAGGCATTTGCAGGGCACTTTTGTATCCAGCATTGCAAGTTATCCTAAATATTTGTATGCCCCTTCATGTTTCAGCCTCCATTCCAATGGACATGCTTTCATGCTAATGACACATAAAAGAAGTGTTAATTAAATTTATGACTGAATTCCTTGGGGGAGAATTGAATGTTTCCTTCCCTGTGTTTTACTCGCATTCTGATATTTATTTAATGTTATAGCAGTCTCGAGTGATGACTCAGCACATGTTGTTCATTTTAAGAACAGATTCACTGAAGATTTGACAAAACTAAAAGAAGGTACCAATGTGAGATTTCTAAAGATAGCTACAGATTCAACCCAAGGTTTAAGAATCTGAAATGCCTTCCAAAATCTGTGAAGGATGAGGCGTGGAGCATGCTTTCAGAAGTCTTAAAAAAATAACAAATCGATGTGGAAACTACAGAACTCGAACCACCAAAAAAGAAAATCAACCTTCTGCTGGTAGTATCTGACTCAGATAATGAAAATGAACATGCATTGGTCCACACTGACTTTGGACCATTACTGAGCAGAACCGATCATCAGCACGGACACATGTCCTCTGGAATGGTGGTCGAAGCATGAAGGGGTACATATGAATGTTTAGTGAATCTGACATAAATATCTTAGTAAATACAAAAATAAATGGTATTATTTTATGGCTTAACAGTGCAATTAATTACAATTCATTTTTTTAATCACGTGGTTAATCGTGATTAATTTTTCTAATTGCTTGATTGTCCTATAGTTTACCTTTAAATGATTGCTAATCTGAATTTTCACAATGTTTTGTGGGCTGATATACTGCAAAAAATTGTTTTTCTTTCTCTGAGTAGCAGTTGGTACCGGTAAAAGGTTCAACTCCTGTATATTTGTCAGTATGGGCTCCCTATCTTTTGGCATTGCATCACAAATTAATTGCACAGGCTCACATACTTATAACCAGATAAGGCTACGTTAACTCTTCTATTTTAAGGTTTTGGTACAGAACACTGCTAACAGATTTCAGCTGAGTGGATACACCTATCTTAGTCAATGCAACACTGAGAGCTAGGAATTGACTCAGAAACTAGTCTTATAAAAACCAAAATTAGATTTTAGGATTTTTAATTCTACAGTCATGCATCTGCAAAAGGAACTGAAGACTTGATTTTTTTTCACTAAGAAATTCCAGTGTGGAGATTTAAATGTTTATTAGAAAATATTAAAGAAAGGTGATACAAAGGGTTTGATGTGTCAGTCGTTGGTCATCGGGGGAAACATACAGAGCATGGGGGGACGCTGGCAACTGGTTACGGTTCAGCATATAGTACACACAGCCTGTAATGTCCCCAATGCGGGGTGTACGGTGGTTGGGGTCAAGATATAGTAGGGGGGCAGTGAGGGTACATCGCTCATAGAGTGGGCTACACACAGTCATGGGTATGAGTAAGCGGGCCGGGTAATGGGGACAGGGTGACCCTCACGTGGTGGGATCCAGATTGGTAAGTTCAGGACTCAGGGGATATGGTTTGGTAGGGGGGTTGTAAGGGTTTCCCCCTCCCCCCCGTGGGTGCGTGGAGCCACATCGGCTCACTCCTGGTATTGGCGGTGGCCGGTGATGTGTTCGATGTAAATGTCTCTAGACCACCGGATAGTGTCCGAGACCATCAGGCGTCTCATGAGTCGCGCATAGCGATGGCCCACCCCACAGGCCCTGAGCACACGTTCGTTCCAGGGGTCCCAGGCGCCCAGCGCCCCGACGATCATAAAGGGATGTCACCCATAAAGGGATGTCATTCACTGTGTATGCAAAAATGATTAACACTAGCCTGATCTCTGTCCAAAAGCAGCTATTCTCTTCTGCATTATTTAGTTTCCTTTCAACCTTGTCACCATGATTAACTATGCTATCATATATCCACCCCCCACCCCCAAAATAAAAGTTCTGTATGTGGTGGCAAAAGTATGGTGAACAGGTGAAAGTTAAACTCCAATGGTAAGAGGGAATCAATTAAGTAGAGTGTGAGTTACCTGTACCAGTCTGTAGAACCATTTATCTGAAAGCAATTTATGTCCTAGTAGAAATAATGGCTTGCTCTTGGGTGCATTGGAAATTTCAGGCACTAAATCTGTCTGAACACATAGAGACCTGGGTCTAAACACTAAATATTCTAAGTTGCATCTTGACCTTTTTTACACATTTCACGTGTGCTTCTTTTTGGTTACAAAATGCTACAGTGAATGGAAATGTTGTCAATTAAGGAAAAAGGGTGTTTGTATCAACCTTTTCATGTGTGGAATTTAATGACATTTTAAGGTTAAAGTAAAAGTCAAACATTGATTTGTAGTGTCTGTGTTTAATGTGGCTAATGAACAGAGAATTCTACAAAAACATTTTAATCCTTTTTAAACCTTCACCTATCAAAAGACTTCTTCATTACAAAAACTTTTTTCATTGACAAAGTATTTTAGGACAGAGGAAAAACCGAGTGCAAATGTATTCCAAAGGGAAACAATCCAGTAAAACCTAATTTATTTCAGTTTAAATTGTATTTATTTCATTTTAAATTCATTGTAAATCTCTTTCATGAGTTGCATGAATGAAAGAAAGGTGATACAAATTGTGATCTTATTATGCATAACCCTAGATTGTTTTAAATGCTCAGTCTCAGATAAATGCTGTCAAGCTTTTTCTCATCTTGATAATGAGATTATGATATTTTATTTGGTTTATTATTCTACATTATCATATAAAATGGTGTACACAAGCCAAGAGTTAATCTAATGTAAGATAATGAAGAACTGTATGCAGGAGTCTATACTTATTTATCAAGCATTGTGAGCTAGTATGCTCATATCAGAAGTAAATTAATAAAAGATGAGCCAATGAAATATCATAGCTTAATATTTCACATTATGCCACATAGCAAGGAGGACCAGACTAACCCTCTGAACAATAATTCATCTCACAGCAATTTTTGCTTGATATCACACCATTAGAAAAAGCACAAATCATCTATCATACAAAAGGTAAGGAACACCAGTATTTATCAAGAGCCTGATTCTTCAAAAATGTGTGCATCTGCTCGGCGTTATAGTGAGTAGTTCCATTGAAGTTGCTGGGACTACTTGCAGTGCATAAACATGTCTTTGCAAAGTTGGGGCCTCTGTGTGTAAAGTTTTCATATATTTTCGTCATTCTCCTTATAGTGCATAAAGCTAAGCATTTGCATTAGTCTTTGCAGAATCTGGGCCATAGGTTGTAAGATCTTTGGGGCAGGGACTGTCTTTTTATTTATATGTGAGTGCAGCACTTAACACAAAGGGGCCTTATCTCTAAGTGCTACTTCAGCACAAACAATAATAATTAATATTTCATGGCATTTCTACCAGATAAAAGCAAATGTAGCCATTTTGCATGTCCATTATAAAACCACAAGACTTCAGATTCTCTCTTTTGTTCTATCTATTGTTACATATACAGAATCCGATATCCACTGATATCACACACTTCTACTAGAAGAAGAGAAGATCTGTTGTATCTTTGGTAGCACTGCTCATTGCTTAAATAGCATGTGGACTCTCTGAATATTTAGGAACAGATATCTTTGATTTCACTGGACTATTTGTGAGTAAGGGTATCAGGATCTGGTTCTTAGGACCCCTTAGATATGATTAAAATCATTGGATCTAATTCTAATCTCCAGAGTAGCTGCACTGAAATAATTATTACCCTTAATGACTTTGGGTTATTAGTTACTTTTTGAGAGGTCTCAGATGGGGATTCCAGGGAATCAGGCACCACACAATGTGAGTAGAGGGTGGCATTTTGCTCTGTGCTAAGATCTACTATGTCACCAAGTATATTATAGTAGAGAGAACCTGAGACATAAGGCCTGGTGTAAGACCTAAGGCCTGAACTAAAGTCAGTCCTGTTGTAGGAGCAGCAGTGATCTGTATGCTCTGTATGACTATGCTCTGTATAACCTGTAGGTTTAAAAGGTCTGTTATACCTCCTGCCCACCACCCTTTGTCTCCTCTCCCTCTTTGAATACCTGTGAAGTGGCGTTCCCCTCCCCTCCCTGCTGGAATGCTTGTGAGATGAATAGGCTGCTTGAGCAGCTGGAAGATCAGAAGAGCTCCCAGGTAGACAAGGTGTCTGGAACTCTGATTAGGCAGCAATCACACGCCCAATGCACAGACACTGCATGGACACTGCCTGAGGTGGAATGTGACCAACCAGATTCAGCCAAGTCATCTCTAGTTGCAGGCAACGAGGAGCAGGTCATTAGAAGGGGAAGGGGTCATGTGCTCAGGAGTGCACTCACAAGCTTGTACCTCCTGTGAAGGCCCGTCACCCAGACCGCCTGGCCAGTGGTTCGCTGTGTTGCATTCCATCATGCTTTGGGAAGACTTATCTTTGTCTCACCGTTCATTGCTGCACTGTGGAACACTTACCTTGAAGGATCCTGACATCTCCAGTGTCGTGCCTGTCCTGGGAGCATGAGTATGCCAGTGTGAGTGTGCTCCCCCACCTTCTTTTGAGCTTAGCTATCAGTATAATAAACATGCTGCTTTCTGCCAAACTCTGTTGTGTCATTAGTCCTCCCTAAGCTTATTAGCTGGCCCAATTTCGGGTAACAAACCCCTGCTGATATGAAGCAAAGTTAGGAAGAGTCAAGCTATGAGCAAAGTCAGGTCCAGTTACAAAACATACCTACTTGCAAATTCACAAAACGTGGCAAGAACAGGGCTAGTATTGCAAAAGCGCAAATACTCCTTAGAAGTGCTAGGCACAGGGCACTCATGTAAACACGTTCCAGAAGGGTAGTCCCGGAACACTCCAGTACCAAGCATGGTATAAACACACTCCCTGAAGATAACAGGGACACCTTGACCCCTCCTAAAGATCAGGGGGATGGATAGAGATGTTTTGATTGAACAAACATGTACAAAGTAAAGGGTGGTAACTAACTACATCAGAAGGGTAATACATAACTTGGTTGAATCAGTGTATAAACAGGAGGGCCAAAGGAGTATCTTTGTTTGTCCTACTGGAAAATGGAAAGGCCTGCCATTCACTGAGCCAAGTCCATTGCAACGAGCATACATGTGTTAGTACTGTGGCTCTCATCTTTTGCAGAATACTGTACCCCTTTCAGGAATCTGATTTGTCTTGCATACCCCCAAGGTTCACCTCACCTAAAAACTACTTGCTTACAAAAATCAGACATAAAAATACGAAAGTGTCACAGCGCACTAGTACTGAAAAATTGCTGAATTTCTCATTTTTTACTCTATAGTTATAAAATAAATGAATTTCAATATAAATATTGTACTTACATTTCAGTGTATAGTATACACAGTGGTATAAGCCAGTAATTGTCTGTCTGAAATTTTAGTTTGTACTGATTTCACTAGTGCTTTTTATGAAACCTGTTGTAAAACTAGCCAAATATCTAGATGAGTTGATGTACCCCCTGGAAGACCTCTGCATACTCCTGAGAACCACTTTGTTAGTGTACCTGTAACCACTGAGCCAGAACATAAAGACTGTGATTCATTGGTAATAAACCTGGCCAAGTGCCTTTGCTTCATGGTTTTATTGGGCAGTTTGATCGAAGTTTGTTGGATCAGCTGTCCGTGTAGAGCCAGCACAGCACACAGGAAGAACACACACGTAGCCAACAACTGATGACAAATATGAAGTAAACTGACTAAATGTTAAATAGTGACATGTAGACCTCAGCATTTTCAGTACTTTCATTCAGATATGTTCTGCACAGCTTAGATGTTTATTTGAATCTTTCTGTAAATTATTCATATACTTCAAAGCCTTCCCTTTCCCTCTCAAATCCACTTTGCTGCCTTCCAGTCTTCTTACTTTCCCACCTGTCTTCAAATATGCCTTCCAAACCATCTTGGAGCTTTCTTCCCAAGAATGCAGTCATTTCTTTTCAAATAACAGTATAAACTCTGTACTAAATTGAAGCCAGTTGTTAGATGTCAAAGGCATATTTATAAGACCAAGATGTGACTGAGGTTTTTCCAATGCCATCTTCTCAAAAATGGATGGATAGAGACAAGCTAATATTTGGTAAGACTGATAATGTCAAATGATAACGTCAAAAACTTCAATAACATATTATTAAAAGCTGGTGGTGCCCTGCCTTCTGAGTGGGAAATATTAAAAATTCTTCTCAATAATGAATCCAGAGCTTGTCTTACACTCTTTGCCAGCCATGGACGGTTAGATTCCTGTTCACAAGTAGTTGAAAAGAAATCAATGAACACATTCAAGACCTCACAGCTTGATAAACATCAGCCCAAGAAGTGATGCAGTTATAAACTCCTGTTCTGATACTATTTCCTAGTATCTGCAATCTTAGCCTATAGTTGAACAATGTTATCTATAAAGAGAGAGAAAATGTCTGATGGTGAAAAATGCTACTTTGTTGTAGTATTAAGGCAATTCAGATTCACTAGACTACCCTTGACTTTGAATAGTTCTTCAGGATGAGACTTTGTTGATGCTATAGCAAGAGCAAAGCATTACTCCTTTGTCATGGCCACAGAACAGGGATATAAAATTTCTCTTTTGGGCTATTGATCTTGAAAGAAGTAATATTTTACCCCTTTCCTTTTCACTTTATCAGTTGCAGGTAATCAATAAATCACAATGGCCTGTGAGAATGATACAAGACAGTATCTATGTATAAGTCTGTCAACATTTATGTTTAAAAGTTTGCCATGGCACTATATTACATAAAGCACTGGAAAAGTGGTTTATAGATAACTATATCATCCTTTCATCCCAAATATCTGCAACTAAGATGCAGCCATCAGCCTGCTTCAAAAGTCTCAAAAAGTTCTTCTCACCACAAGTGAGGATAGGACATGGATCTGGATAGCAGGAATTCATGATCTAGCCAGGACACAGATATCTTAGTTAAATCCTAAAGATAATTTTCACATTTGTTAGCAAACCATGGGTTAAATCTGATTTAACTATCTGCAATAGCTCCACAGTTAACTTGGGAGCAATGAATCCCAAGCTGAACATGCAAAAGCAATCATTAAAATAGACATTGACTTCACTAGGAACAATGTCTTCATGATTCCATTTAATACTGATTCTAATACCAACATAGAAAACACCTTCTAATTCTAAAGTAGTGAAATGCAATTACAGATGGTTGAATTATTTGTTGCAAATAATGTATCCAATTAATTTTGACATTTTGCATTGAATGAATTATTTGTAGGCATTTTTTTTAATTTGCTTAGAGAAAGTTAAATAATTTTCTTTGAATGCCTTAACACACTTTTCTCATCAAATATTGAATAAATTACTTGTGATTTTATTTTCATGTTTCAACCAATTCATGATTAAATAGCTCCCATAATGCTGGGAAAATATTAAAAAATTACTATGCATGCAGAAGGTTTTTTCTACTGACCAGACTTCCTGTGACCTGCTCCAGCAGGAATACAACAACATGTACTATATTGTCATGTTATAACATGGGGCAGCACTTTGGCCCAAATCTAATGCTCTTGGTGAGTCAGTTTAATGTCCTTTGGACTTGATCCTAATGCCATTAAAGTCATAGAATCATAGAATATTAGGGTTGGAAGAGACCTCAGGAGGTCATCTAGTCCAACCCCCTGCCCAAAGCAGAAGCAACAGCAACTAAATCATCCCAACCAAGGCTTTGTCAAGCCAGGCCTTAAGCACCTCTAAAGATGGAGATTCCACCGCCTCGCTAGATAACCCATTCCAGTGCTTCACCACCCTACTAGTGAAATAGTGTTTCCTAATATCCAACTTACACCTCCCCCACTGCAATTTAAGACCATTGCTTCTTTTTCTTGTAAGCAGAGTCAGGATGATCTCTACCGTGACATCTGGTGGTGAATTATGGCAAGTGTGGAAAGGAATTTCAGGGACTGATCATGTTTGCATAGGCACACCCACCCCACATGGCATAGCCCACGGCAGCCTGGGATGGTTGCTTTGGCAACTGTGAGATCCCCAGTTTCTTTGTTGTTGGGGCAGGAGGAATGGAGTGTTGTCACCCTGATTGTGTGGAAACTGTGAAACTGCTTTGTGACAGGGAGTCTCACCATCAATTGAGTAGCACTCGCTAGACAAGGGAGTGGGTTCCTTGTGTAAGCCAGAAGCATCAATTGCACCTTCTTCTCTCTCCACTGTTGAATACCAGAGCTGATTTTTGATTCCCTTAAAAATCTAAGTTACAGGTTTCTGAGCTGAACTCACTAAAGAGCTGTGCTAACTAGTGGGGGAGCCTAAAGCTATGTTGCAGAGTAGAGCAGCTGGCTGAGCAGACAGTTTGTGGGACAGTTGGAACAGCCCACGGAGTGAGTGGAGCCGAGCAGTTTGTGGGGACGGCTGGAGTAGATCACGGAACGGTTGGTGGAGCAGAACAGCTGGCAGAGTGGAGCAGTTTGTGGGATAGTTGGAGCTGCCCACGGAGCGAGTGGAGCTGAGCAGTTTGTGGGGATGGCTGGAGCGGATCATGGGATGGCTGGTGGAGCAGAGCAGCTGGCAGAGCGGAGCAGAGTGGATCTGAGCAGTTCGTGGGGAAGGTGGAAGAAGCAGAATCCTACGGAGAGACAGGGCAGTCGGCCTCGGACCACATAAGGTGTCCCTTTCTACCCAGGCTGGTGGGGGGAAAACCCCTGCAGATAGACTCTTGAACTCTGGGGCTGCACTGACCCAGGACAGAGACTTTTGGGTTGCAGGACTTTTGGGACTGTGGGTGATCTTTGGGTTGCTGGACTCTAGGGACATTTGGGGTATTGGAATTTATAGTCTTGGGGTGATTTTGGGGTTGCTGGACTCAAGAGCCCAGGAAAGAAGACACGGACCAATTTCCTGGGGTGAATCTTTGCTTATGGCTTGGTTATGAACTCTAGTTGAGGTGTTTTCTCAATTTAATGCTATGTTGTTTATCTCATGTTATTAAAGATTTTCTGCTCCACCGAGACTCTGTGTTGTGAGAAGGGAAGTATTGCCTCTTCGAGGTGCCCAGGGGTGTGTGTAAGATTTTCCCAGGTCACTGGGTGGGGGCTCAAGCTGGTTTGCTTTACGTTGTAGGGAAGGGACCCCTATGTATTGAACTCGGCCCTTGCTGCTATCAATTCGGCCTGGCAGAAGGGTTACATTCTGTCATCTGCCACCACTGAGAACAGCCGAGCTCCATCCTCTTTGGAACTCCCCTGCAGGTACTTGAAGGCTGCTATCAAATCCCCCCTCACTTTTCTCTTCTGCAGACTAAATAACCCCAGTTCTCTCAGCCTCTTCTCGTAAATCATGTGCCCTAGCCCCCTAATCATTTTCGTTACCCTCCGCTGAACTCTCTCCAATTTGTCCACATCCCTTCTGTAGTGAGGGGACCAAAACTGGACACAAAACTCCATGTGTGGCCTCACCAGTGGTGAATAGAGGGGAATGATCACTTCTGTCGATCTCCTGGTAATGCCCCTACTTGGCAACAAGGGCACACTGTTGACTCAAATCCAGCTTGTCATCCACTGTAATAACCAGGTCCTTTTCTGCAGAACTGTTGCTTAGCCAGTCAGTCCCCAGCCTTTAGTGGTGCATAGGATTCTTCCTTCCTAAGTGCAGGACTCTGCACCTGTCCTTGTTGAACCTCATCAGATTTCTTTTGGCCCAATCCTCCAATTTGTCTAGGTCACTTTGGACCCTATCTCTACCCTTCAGCGTATCTACTTCTCCTCCCAGCTTAATTTATCTGTGAACTTGCTGACGGTGCAATTAATCCCATCATCTAGATCATTAATGAAGATGTTGAAGAAAACCAGCCCCAGGACCAACTGCTGGGGCAAACCTCTTGATACGAGCTGCCAACTAGATATTGAGCTACCCACTGAGCCCCACAATCTAGCCAGTTTTCTATTCACCTTATAGTCCATTCATCCAATCCATACATCATTAACTTACTGGCAGGAATATTGTGGGATACCTTATCAAAAGCTTTGCTAAAGTCAAGATATATCATGTGCACTGCTTTCCCCATATTCACAGAGCTAGTTATCTCATCATAGAAGGTAATCAGGTTGGTGAGGCATGACTTGCCCTTGATGAATCCATGATGACCTTCCTCTACTCAAAGTGCTCCTCCAAGTTAATATGGAGTGTTATGCTTCAAGGATATAAATGATGAAGACCTAAAGTTTTTTTTCTTGTATAATAAAAATATTTTCTGGATCCTAAAAAAAAACAAAAAAGGCTCTTAAGTGAGATGCACAATCTACTTATGGTTTTGGTTCACTCTGCTATTTACGAGAACTATATACTGTATTCTCTAGCTCAAAAACATACATCTACATCTATATATCTGTACATATAATAGCTCACCTATATGTAATCTCTCTCCTGGGGGGATAGGACAGGTGTGTGGAACATGAGGTGGGAAATACATTCATTCTTTTCTGTTGGTAAAAATGTTTCCTTAGACAATTCTCACTCTGACTTTGTGGATCAGAACTGAGAATACCAAATTCAGGGCAAACTGCTGAGAAATAGGGTAGACACTGGTGGTTATTCTCCCATAAGATATACCAAACCAGCAACAAAAGTAAATCTCTGTTTCACCACGCTGGCTGACAAGAAGTCAAAAGAGCAGTTTTCTTAGGTATTTCAGTTCTTGTATCACCACCAAAAACACTAGACTTAGAGATGAGTTGTTCTTTAAAACCAATTTATTCAAATAAAAGCTGGGTTCTTCTGATCCCAAAGGACCATCCATACACCCAGACCAATATACAACCCAGATCTTACCCAATAATCACGCTGTTGCCAATCCTTTAGTATCTAGAATCTAAAGGTTTATTTGTAGAAAGAAAGAATGAAAGGCGAGAGTTAAAATTGGTTAAAATAATCAAATACATACAATAAATGCAAAGTTCTTGGATCAGGCTTATAGCTGTGATGGAATAAACTTCTGTCTTGTTAAGTCTCTAGTTGCTTCCAAATCACTGGAAGGTCCTCAGTCCTTTGGCTAGAATGGTCCCATTAGTACAAGTTCATCATAGTCCAGAGGTCTGAGTGGGAAAAAGGCAAAATGATGAGATTTCCTGTGCATGGAGGGAGATCCATTGTTTCAAACAAAACCCTCAGCAGAGGCTAGTGGAAAATCACAGGTGACATGGTGGCGTTTGGAGTCACATTGGCAAATCACATGTCCATGGATGATTTTGCTTAGTCACAGTAGAGGTTATAACCTATACTTCAGATGGAATGTTCACAGGAAAGTCCATTCAGTGTATATGGGTGTCTTCCACTATGTGTTAAGTGTTCTTTTGAAGGGCCACTTAATTTGAATAGTCCCTTCAAGGTGTGCAGGTTAAATACCTTGTGGCTGTTACCATGGAGCAAACATATTTGAAATACATGAATAGAGCCAGTGCTCATAACTTCAAATACAAAAATGATAAATACATACAAATAGCATTACCGTATTCAGAAAATCATAGCCTTTCCATAGACACCTTACTTGACCTACTTTTGTACAAGATTTGTTGCAATTATATAACAGTTGTAGCAACAATGATCTACATTGGTCATATTTTAATCAGACAACATTAAAACAATTACAGGGCAAAATATAGGTAAATTATAAATTCATATAGGACTGTCCTAAAAGCAAAGGTCCAGATTTTACAGAGCATACAAACCTCTTTTAAGCCACATCATGGATGATTAATATTAAAACCATATGATCCACAGACATTTACCAAATATCAACCAATCAGGCGTCCACACCATAAATATATCTATGCCATATTCATCCTCAGTTAATGACAAAGAGACACCCACAAACTAACTTAGATTCATGCCTCTCATGAATCTTCTGACTGGAGTATAGGTTGCATAGGTACAGAACCTGCAGGAGTAACAGAAGATCTCTAGGGTACAGTGGATATATGCACGTGGATCACCTTTACAACTCTAAGGAAATGCATCTGGAAAATTCTGGCAGGCAGGAAAAACATTGTCTAATTCTTATTGAAAGGACCGGGGCAAATTAACAATTTTCTTCTATTTCTGTATTGTCAATTCACAAGATAAAATATACCGGATATATCAATTTCTAACATCCCTCTAAATGACACATCAGTATTTCTATGCTACTGCTTTTTGGAGCTATTGAGAGCCCATATTTCCCACTAATTTCAATGGCAGCAGTGAGCATTCAGAATGTCAGAAAATCAGGCTGATATATGTGCTGACAAATGACTAGTTATCACAGACAAGATGGGTGAGGTAATATGTTATATTGGACTATTTTCTGTTGGTGAGAGAGACAAGCTTTTCAGCTTACACAGAGCTCTTGTTCATGGAAGATTTTCAAAGGCACAAAGGGGAGTTAGGGGCCTAACTTACTGTCTTTCAATAGGAACTGGGCACCTGACTGTCATCTTTGAAAATCTCCCCTACAGTCACTTAGATTTTAAAACTACAACCCTGGAAAATTCTAAATAAATGTAATAATATAATTATTTTAAAGGAATTTTATCTATAGATAAGTGCTGTTATACTTTAATGGTCTGTAGATTATTCCCTTTTAGGGGAGAGATGGGGAGCCATAGTCTCACCACCCCATCCCCACGGGAGTGTAGAGAGGAAGCAGGCCTTGCACTCTCCTGAGCACTGCAAGATTATATTATATTAGTGATTCATAGGGGTACTTGACCTCATTTATTATTTGTTGAATTCTTTTGTAAGTTTCACCGTGTCTCTGTCAGAAACTGTGATGAAAATGATCAGGCCTAGTGTTCAGAGTCAGAGCCGGGTTCAAAAATCCAGAACAGGGTTGGAATAAGGTTGGAGTAAGACTTGGAACAGGATTGGAGGGACAGCAGTGCTGGAATGACTAAGACTTATGGGGTCTGCTACCACTATCAGGCTGGGGAGAATTCCAGGTCAAGAAGTGACAACGAGCAGACTGAGCTGCTGTTTCACCTATGAGGCTTATTCGCCTTGAGTCACCAGACTAGCCCTTGTCTTGTGGAATGCCTGGAGCCCAGCACAAGAATGACTCAACGCATGTGGCTCAATCAGTAACTAGTTCAGGAATAACTCATCACCTTACAGTCTGTAATTAGGGAAATATGTAAGCACCATGAAGTGCACACATCTTTCTATACGAGAGTGGGTGAGAGAATCCAGCCCAATGTGGATTAATGTGCTAGTCAAAGCAACTTGGAACCTGGCTCTTTCATGGATGAAATGGAGCCACTTTTGTGGTGAGTTGTAACAATATCCATCCCCTCTAGAGTAGTTTGGAGATTACCTTATCTAATTTAGGCAGGCAGAATATAATTGCTGACAAAGGAATCTGGCAGGGCCGAATTAACCTTTTGTGGGCCCTGGTGCCAAACCTATTTGTGGGCCCCCATTTCATTAGTTTGGGGTCTGAGTGTGGGCCTGGTATGGTAGTGCCATTGTTGCAATAGTATACCTTGTACTGAATCTCAGAAACATTTTTCAATTTGATGACACACCTCTACATGAATATATGCATTGCCATACAGAGCTCCCTGAGCCCCCAGTTTTTCTCATTGAGCTGTACACCTGTCATAAGTAGATAGGTAAGGTAAGGGTTAATTTTCTTTTACCTGTAAAGGGTGAACAAAGGGAACCAAACACCTGACCAGAGGACCAATCAGAGAACTGGATTTTTTTAAGAGTCAGGGGCGGGAATTGTGTACTCTGGGTCTTTGTGTTTCTCCCAGCTATGGAGGAAACAGCTTTCCTGCTAACTCCTATTTCTTTCTAACATTCTCCTACAAAGTGTGAGTACAAAGGCAACAAGGCAAATAGGCTGTTATATGCTTTGTGTTGTATTTACATGTGTGTTGTACTGTGCTGGACTGGTTTAATTGGGCTATCTTTTAAATCAGACTGTTTATTCATATTTTCTTATAAGCAAGAGCCTGTATTGATCTCTTAATGCAGTATTATTGTTTTGTATTTTCTTTCTTTTTATATAAAGTTTTCTTTTTAAACCTTGTGGAAGTTTCTTTTCCTAGTGAGGCAGAGGGGAGAGGAATCTCTGTGCCCAGAGCTCTGTTATATCGGTGACAGGCTAGAGGGGGGAGGGAAAAGCCCAAACTCTGTGTCTCACCTTCCTATTGTCCCAGGGCGGGAAAAGGCTACAGGACAAAGGGAGGGGGAATCTCTTGTGTGAGCTGACTAGGTGAATGCATAGCCTCGGGGAAGCTAGATTGCCTCTCCGGTTGTATTCAAGGAGTGAAGTATAGCATCGCACCGGCTAACCCAGGAAAGGGGGGGAAGCTGGGGGATGAGATAGGGAGACCCAGGGGTCTGGGTCTTGGGGGGTTTCTCCAGGGAAAGTCTGGGGGGACCAGAGCGAGGCAGGTGCTATATTCCTGTCTGGTGGCAGTGAGATAGATCCAAGCTGGGTATAAGCTTGGGGAAGGTTCACAGTAAACACTCAGATGTTGAACTCTAAGTCCAGATTTGAGACAGACGTTTATTACAACACCCCTGTGAGTTTACCAGTGTCCATAGTGAGCACAAATTTCATAGTGACCAGGGAAACTCTCCACAGATTTATTTCCTTCCTCATTCAGACTTCTATAGCCATGTCTCCTGTACAACCCTATTTCACTATTCAATGTATGTGGTCCAAGTTTCAGCTCAAAGTTCTAAAGCCAGCAGATACCTGATCAATTCTGACAGATCCCTCCCTCAGCACCCATCCTGCCATTTGAGCAAGCCACTTGCAAACACCGTTTCCCAAAAGTGAGGACTTAGCCCTTGGGAATCTGAAGACACCAGCCTCTTCCCCCCTCTGCTCTCATCTACATGCTAGTCTACTACCTGATCACCACTACCTCTCCCCATACTTGTTTCCTTTCTACTTTGGACATGCTCCCCAACCAGCTGGGGCTATTCTCCTGCTGCAGCCTGACCTGCTTCCTCTTTCCCTGCTGCCCTTGACATTCCTTTCCTATTGGTGACCTCTGATCCTTGAGGCTAATTCCGGTTTCTTTATCTGCTCTAGCTTAATGGACCCCAGTAGTCACAGAGCTACCTGCAGCTTCTCTGGCTATAGCCATGGGGCCAATTGCCAGAGGCCAGTCTTAGATAGCTGCAGCTACTAGTGTGTGGGGGGTGGGTGGCAATTCCAAGGCTGAGCATGCTTGAACCTTGCAATGGTGGCACTAGGGACTCTAAATCCTCAGCGCTGGCCCTAGACAGCTGCAGATTCTGCAGTTAGGCACTTCCCTCCTCTAGGCCATGGCTTTAAGTACCTGAGATGCCCAACACCTGCAGCAGAAGCTACCAATTCCCACGCACCCCTCAGCTAGCACATAGTCATGCAGAAAGTGCAGACTGAATGATTTTGGAGGCTGGGGTGCCAGGAGGTTCCCATCCCTGAGCAGCAGCTCTGCAACAAGCTCACATGCCCCCCCCACCACTGTGGAACCAGGACTCCGTGAAGACAGTGGAGTTACTCTGTGTATAACCAGTTCTGTCCAAAACCTCTTGAAGTGAGTGGGAGTTTTTTCATTGTCTTTAATGGGCTGCATATAGAAGCAAAGGACCCCATTCTAGACTCTAGGAGCAAAGTGCATTTTATGCTGCACTGGTTTACTATTGTAACAGGAAGTTCTCACATTACCTGGTGAATAAGCAACACCTCTCCTACAGCACCTAACTTTTTCTTTGAGGCTTCCCACCCAATTACTAAATGTAAACCTGCTTTGCTTACAAGGGCTGAAAACATCAGGTAGTATGGTTGCAAAAGCAAGGCACTTCTGAATTCAGTAAGAATTTTGGATGTGCACAGAACACAGACAGGACTGGTAAAGAGGAACAATTTTCAGTTTGTGTGATTGGAGGATATCTGGATGCATATTATAAGACTGTCCTACATAAAAGAAGAAAAGGAGCCTTTATTATTCTTTTGTTCCACTCTTCGTTTCTATGGGGAATTTGCCAATGTAATATTACTATCTTCTTTTTAAACAAACAATACTAAAAGGTAATGGCTGTTGAAAATAGCAGTTCCAGACCTAGTTAGCACTGGGAAGACCTTAGCATTTGTTGCTCAATTTTATCCTACTTTTTCTACAACAAATTACAGTGGATCAGTATATTTGATTTGAGAGAAATGAAATAATAGCTGCCCAAATTGAGCTTGAGCATTCCTGAATTTTGAGGGTGTTCAAATCTGGAAGGCAGGTGCTAGATTCCCTTTCCGAATACTGGATAAATCTGGAAAAGAAAAGTCAATTTCTGCTTCCATGGCTCAGAAGTGGAAATCCTCCTGCGTGCCTGGGACTGTACCTAAAGCTGCCCAGGTCCTCTAGTAGACCCTCCGCTCTCTTACTTTTCATTTTAACTTCTCCTAGGCCTGGTCTACACTATGATTTTAGGTGAAATTTAGGAGCATTACCTCGATTTAAGCCTGGACCCATCCACACGATGAAGCCTTTTTTTTCCGACTTAAAGGGCTCTTTAAATTGATTTCCTTACTCCACCTCTGATTAGAGGATTAGTGCTGAAATCGGCCTTGCCGGGTCAAATTTGGGGTAATGTGGATGCAATTTGACGGTATTAGCCTCTGGGAGCTAACCCAGAGTGCTTCATTGTGACCGCTCTGGACAGCACTCTCAACTCAGATGCCCTGGCTAGGTAGACAGGAAAAGGCCCATGAAATTTTGAATTTCATTTCCTGTTTGACCAGTGTGGCAAGCTGATCAGCACAGGTGACCATGCAGAGCGCATGCAGAGCTCATCAGCATGATGTGCACATTGCCGGGGCACATTGCCCCTCCTGTACTTTGTGAGAAGTCTATATCTATGTCCTCATCACTCTTGTCATCACGCTGCCGTCGCCTCCTCGCCTGGTTTTGCTTTTGCAGCTTCCGGTTCTGCGCTGAAAAAAGTCACAAAACAATTGTCTGCCCTTGCACTGATGGAGGGAGGGGCAATTGACGACATGGCTTACAGGGAATTAAAATCAACAAAAGGGGTAGCTTTGCATCAAGGAGAAACACAAACAACTGTCACACAGAATGGCCTTCTCTAGGATTGAATTCAAAACTCTGGGTTTAGCAGGCCGTTGATTTCACAAAACAAATTGGGTCAATTTCTTGTTTTGATCCACTCTATCTATCTTTTACATCTTAGGCTGGCAGCAGACAGTGCAGTATGACTGCTAGCCATCATCATCTCCCGGGTGCTCGGCGGAAGATGCTGCATTATGATTGCTAGCCATCATCTCCTGGCTGCTCGGCAGAAAATGGGAATGACCTGGCTGAGTCACTCCCATGTCTGCCCAGGTGCCCCGACTGACCTCACAGAGGTTGGCTAAAAGATCACCCAGGAGTACGACAACGATGGCTACCAATCGTAATGTACCTTCTGCTGCCAAAAGGCAATGAACAGCTGCTGTGTAGCAATGCAGTCCCACATCTGCCAGCACCCAGGAGACGTACGGTGACAGTGAGCTGAGTGGGCTCCATGCTTGCCATGGTATGGCATCTGCTCAAGTAACCCAGGAAAAAAGGCACAAAACCATTGTCTGCCATTGCTTTCACGGGGGGAGGGGGGCTGCGGACATGTACCCAGAACCACCTGTGACACTGTTTTTGCCCCATCAGACATTGGGATCTCAACCCAGAATTCCAATGGGCAGTGGAGACTGCGGGAACTGTGGGATAGCTACCCACAGTTACCCACAGTTCAATGCTCCGGAAGTCAATGCTAGCTGTGGTACTGTAGACGCAGTCTGCCGACTTAATGCACTTAGAGCATTTTGTGTGGGGACGCACACAATCAACTGCATAAAAATGATTTCTAAAAAACAACTTCTATAAATTCGACCTAATTTCGTAGTGTAGACATATCCCCAGTGAGTTCCACATGCCTCCCTTGCTAGGCTTCAGACAGACAGGAGCACTGTCCATTCATTCCACCCAGTTCCTTCTTTGGGGACTGCCATGTGAGGTCACACCAGCATCCCTATCCTGTCTGGGGAAGTCTTCTGAGGCTTTCTAGGCATGGAACTGGCCAAGGAACTACAGCTTCCAGGCTCCCTTGGGTTCTGAGCTCCCATGCTGGATCCTGCTGCTTGGAGGCTTCACACATGCAGTGCTGTGAGAGGGGAGGAAGCAAGTGTTATGGGCCACCTTCTGAGCTTGGGCTCGGCACATTGACGCCATGGTAAATCCAGTACTGATCTAGCAAAGTCATTAGAGTTTATACCTTTATTTTTCAGCTAGGGAAATGGGATCTTTAGTTTTGACTATTTGTGGTCACTTGTGGTGGCTGAATTATATTTTTTATTTTTTTGCCAGAACAGTTTTCCGCTGAAAAATGCAATGTTGTTAGGATCGACATGTTCCCATGGATTGTGTCAATTTCCATGAAAGTTTTTGATGGGGAAAAATGTTGAAATATGTCCTTTTGTCAATGTAATTTCAATTCATTTCATGTTGACATTTATATTATACTTAATATATTACTTATGTATTATATTTAATAATTTACTACAACAAATCTAAAGGAAGTTAATCAAAATGATACTATTGAAACAAAATGTTTCAGAGGTCTCAAATTATATTACTTACTTATTTACTGAATTTTTGTTTTGTGAGAAATTTTGGCTTTTTGTTCCAGCATGGAATGAAAAAAAATTCAGAATGTTGGAATTCCCAATGGAATGGAAATTCTGGGTCCTGATCAGCTCTATCCATGACCTTTGTTTTCTCTCCCACCTGAAAGAGAAGCTTCCAATATCACAGCCCCTCCAATCAATCCTAAGAGGAAAAGAGCGTCATATGGCTACTTAATCACCATTGCTTCCTGTCACACCTAGTGCTTTTAAAAGCATTTAAGCAGATGAGAATCTATATTTGCTGCAACTGCTTTACTGATGCTCAATGCACCAGGTTTTCTGTGTGTTGTTGAGCAAACTGCACCTTCCTTGCTGTCTTGGGAACAGTTTCATATTTCACTTGCATGTTGGGATATAATTGAAATGCAGTGATGCTGCAACATACATTGGGAATAAGCGATGAAGACATTAAAGTATGATGGTTCAAATTCTAACATGACTTATACTTCGTGAAGCCCTTTTGATCTTTATGGAGTATATAAGTCAGGTCTTAAGGTTAAAAAAGAGCTGTGAGCTACTTGCTAAAATGTAGGACTGATAGAGCATGGAAAACCCACGATATATAAACTCTTCTAGTTATCCAAGCTAATTATCCTTTTAGCTAAAGTCAATAGAGAGTAGGGGGGAAAACAAACACAAAAAAACAAACAAGCAAAAACAGCAATCCCTGCGAACATGCTCTGCTTGTTCTACGCTCACAAAATCTCTCTTTTCCTGACTGATGCATCAGAGTTTGCAAGCATAAATCCATGATAACTGGCAGTGTCTTTCTTTCCAGAATAATTTCCAAGTGAGTTCTAGAAAGAGCGTATGAAGGGTAGAAAGCAAGTTCATCAACATTGGGACTCTGACAAAAATTTCACTGTAGATTTTCACTATCCACCATACTGCAGCTATTGTCTGAACTATGTAGACTATTGTTATAACAGGATTTAAGTAATTTGATCCAACTGTGAGATAAAATTCCCATTTTTCAGTTTCAATTGAAACAATAACTTTTGCTTAACATAGGATGATGCAAGCTCGCATGCAAGGTTTCACAATGGCCTTGTAAATGCATTAACGTGCCATTAGCTGCTACAACAGACCTTTAGGGTTTAAATAATTACCTCATTTATAGAGATTGCAGTGCACACAGGATTATATGACATTATATGATACTTACACAAGAAATATTTTCTGCTCTTCATATTTGGAATTTTTCATATTTGAAATGTGGAAATTACAATCTTTTTAGAAACTTAATCTATAAAAAAGCAACAACTGGGGACATAGACTTTTCTCAGAGATATACTGTCCTGTAGGGGCACTTTTGGTCACACTGTTGCTACGGTTATAAGTGATTTGCTGGAGGTTTATTCCAATAAACCATAGTTGTGTGTCATATCTGTTCAGCTGCAATAAGAAACATCACAGCCCCTGATCAAAGTGCATTAGATAACAATTACTTGATCAAAAATTTATGTTAGAGAAAAGAAAACACATTCTGAAAACATTTTTTTATAACTTCTGGCCTTCAGTTTTTCATCTTTGTCCTGCAGTGAGCAGAAGATGTCAATTAAAAAAAAAGTAACTGGATGTATCAGAATTTTAAAAGAGGGTTCATATAAGAAAAAATGCTTGAAAGAACACTCTCAGAAGCACTGGAGGAAATGCAAGCAGTTGTATACATTGTTAACTTAATTAGTCTTTATCACATTTAATTTGCTATAAGAAATATTCAAATGAACCTGAAGAGTCATACATTGTTAATGTTGACATATTTATACTACATCATTTGTTGTGATTGTCAGAAATACTGCATAAATAAGTAGTGCTTTGCAGACTAACTGAATCAATATATTTGCATAGCAACTTGTATGCTTTCTAGAATTCTTCTGATATAACGTTCAATAGACTGTTGGCTCAATTTGTTCCACTTTTAACTATAGATGTGAACAGAAAACATTCTTTATTCCTTCTTTCTTCAGTGATAGGCTTTCTGAAGAAAATGAAAGGCTAAACATTTCTATAGTGTATTTTCTGTTTGATTATTTCTTTAAACACCTATTTGTAAAACATACAATGTTCCCCATGTACCACCAACTTTACGATTACTATTTAAAATCCATGATTACCATAGGCACTGTTTTGTTCGTCTGTAACTTCTAGACAAACAAGCTACAGCTTTTCATCCAACAAAAAAACAATGAAAGTGTGAGCTAAGCCTTAACTATCCTTAACTTACTCTTTTCTGTTTAGTTGTTTTGGATTATTTCAAAATAGTTACTATAATTGGCAACTGTAACTGCCTGTAGGTATATAACAGTAAGTTAATGGGACACTGCCACACTTCACTCTTTACATCTGCCTAAAGTTAGATGTTTATCATTCTTCAGTGGTCTTTGGAATGTAATCACTTTTTGGTGTCACTATGATAGAGTTGTTTGGAATGTTGCTTTATTCTGATCATAGATGCAGGTTGGAAGGATCCATCCATTAAATTTACCTCAAGTGAAAAGAGCACATTTAACAAACATTCAACAGCATATAGAGATAGACTGGTCCTTGGCTTGTGCACCCACACATGGGAATAAAGGTGAGTAGAACCTCCATTATGCCCTGTCTGGGACACATGGACCTTGGGTGTAGGCGTGCAGGAGTATGTGGACACTGCTGGCACTCTACTTCTTTTTGAGCCAAAGGGTAGGACTTAGACTCATAGACTCATAGGTCAGAAGGGACCAATATGATCATCTAGTCTGACCTCCTGCACAAGGCAGGCCACAAAACCCTACCCATACACATTTATAACAACCCCTAACCATGACTGAGTTATTGAAATCCTCAAAATTGTGATTTGAAGACCTCAAGCTGCAGACTTAGATATAAAGGGGCAGAAAGGGCGTGTAACTCTGGCTTTCTCCACCCTCCTTCTCCTCAATTAGCCGGACAGCAATAGCTGAGTCAGTATGGTATATTTCATAATTTTCTGCTGTAATAGTTCAACAGCAATATTCCAATTCAGGAAAGCAATTAAGTCATAAGCACTTAAATATAATCATCTGTATTCAGGGTAGCAAGCAAGCATATGGTTAACTTTAAGCATGTGCTTAAATCCCACTGGTGATTCCCTACATAAGAATGCTTTGTAGGACTAGAACCCAAATAACTACTTCCCATGTCTGCCTGCCCAAACCAAACCAAAGCAAGGGGGAAACAGAGAGGGAATTGGGCCTGATACAAGGCATGTGACAAGGGAAAGATTTAGTCTATAATAATATGGGGTGCTTTACCGCAAGTACATGCCTTTTTAAATACTGAAAGCACTATTTATATATGAAATATGGAAACAACACATAATTCCAAACCTTAATGTACAAACCATGTATTTTAAATGCTTCATTTAAGTGATTTTTACAAACAGCATCTGAAAGGTAAAGTGTAAAAGTTAATTGATTAATATATATGACCTTTTAAAGATTTGATAATGTAGGAAGTTAGGAAGTTTAAGACCAATCATGTGAAAGTATAGTTATGTTTATTAACAAACCCAGAGGTGATAAATCATTATATTAAAGAACCTAAACCAGTGTTAACAGTCTATCCTTCCTTATGTAGCAGTTGCCATATTTGTGGAACAATTTGTGTGTAAATGTGTGTGCACTTGGGAGTGGGGGAAGTCACCATAAATTGATGTTGAGATTTTCCAAAGGTTTCTATTTTATTGCCATCATTTATGATTTACAATCAGTTGTGAGTGCAATGTTTGTCGCAGACAAGAGGAGTGAATTGAGCAACCTGTGGAAATCTTCATATGAAAGTTGAGCAAAATCCAAAAGAAATAAATCAACAAATAAATATACTATTCTATGCATGCACACTAGCATATTTCCTCTTCATTTTTGAAAAAGTTACTATGTACAGTGCAATGTGATCTGTGGTGTTTTTGCAATTTGTATAATGAGCTTTCCCATCTGTGTTTTTTTCATGGACAGAAAACCTTATTAATGTTCAATGTTAAAATACATCCCCAATTTATAATGAAATGCACTGATGCAACATAAACTAAAATATATATTACCATTGCTTAATATATGAAAAAGAATGGAGGGGCATAGAATAACCATCAGATCTATTTTGTTTTTCAATACCCACAAAAGGCACCAGTCATCTAGAGCAGTGGTTTTCAAACTGCAGGTCATGACCCAGTACTAGGTTGTGGAATGTAAGGCACTCGGTTGTGGTGGCTCTGATCAGGACTGCTGACTGGGCCATTAAAAGTCCCATTGGCAGTGCTGCCCAGCCAAGGCAGGTTTGTCCCTACCTGTTCTGACACTGCGCTGCACACCAGAAGCGGCCAGCAGCAAGTTCTGCTCCTAGGTCTGCAGGTGAGAGCTGCGTGGAGCCGCTCACTCACCTCTGCCTAGGAGCCAGACCTGCTGCTGGCTGTTTTCAGAGTGCAGCATGGTCCATGGTTCCAGGACAGGCAGGAAGCCTGCCTTACTCCCCCACCCCCCGCCCTCTGTGCTGCTGGGAGTCACCTAACAGGGCCATCCTTAGGCATATGTAACATACGTGGCTGCATAGGGCACCCGAAAATTTGGGGCACCCCTGGGTCTTAGTGTCCACTCTCTCGCCACTTCCTAGCCCTGTTCTAATCTGACCCTTCCTGCTGGCTCCCACCACAGCTGGCTGCTGCAGCCTGGTGAATCTTCCTCTGAGGGAATCTAGTACTTAAAAGTGGAAAAGCCTTCCAGCCTGCCAGACCTATTAGCACAACATTGAAACTGAGCCATTCAAGTGGTAATGAAGCCACTTCTCAGGCATTCACCAAATCCCAGCTATATACTGTCAGTTTCTGAATTTACTGACAAAAACAATTGTGCATTACAGTAATATTTACTCAGAACATGTTAGTCTTCAGGACCTTAGTTTAAAATTTGATTTAAAAATATGTCATTAGTGCATTGCTGAAGATTATAAACTCACATCTCTAAAAAAATCTTTGCATAGATTTCTAGATGCACAATCTGAATATTCATCTTTAGCCAGAGGTGAAAGTAAGCCGGTACGGTCCGGTACGGTGTACCAGCGAGAGCCAGTATGCCGTGCCGGACCGCACCAGCTTCCGCAGTGGGGATTTAAAGGGCTCTGGTCTACCCGTTGCAGCCAGAGCCCTTTGAATCCCATCCACAGCTCAGGCTGCTGGGCTGGGACCGGATTTAAAGGGCTCTGGGCTGCCGTGGCTGTGGTCAGCCCAGAGCCCTTTAAACCCTCCTGCCCGCAGCTCCAGCAGTTGGAGCCACGGTGGGGATTTAAAGGGTCCGGGGCTCCATGGTGGCAGGAGCCGTGGGCTCTTTAATTTGCCCCTGAGCCCCAGGGGCTCCCAGCTGGGAGCCCTGGGTTGATTTAAAGGCCCTGGGGCTCCCAGCCACAGCTGGTGCCCCAGGGCTTTTAAATCGTGAGAGGCACCGCCTCTTCTAGTTGAGTCCCCGCCTCTTTTGGTTGAGGCCACGCCCCCTCAGGACTCCGGCAGTACCAGTAAGTCCTGTAAGTTACTTTCACCTCTGTCTTTAGCTTTAAATGCTTGCATCTTCTGACATTTAGTTTTTTAAATAAATCCTTCAAAAGACCACCCTTGTCTAAAATACACATGCAAGCCCAGGCTGCTGTCGGGCATAGGGGCACCAGCTTAATAATGCTGCATAGGGCCCCATAAATCCTAAGCACAGCCTGGCTTCCTGGGGTAAGTCTGTGTCCAAACTCTGCACCCCAATCCCCTGCCCCAGCCCTGAACCCCCTCCAAACCAAGAGCCCCTTCCTGCACCCTAAACCCCTCATCCCCGGCCCCACCCCAGAGCCTGCACTCTCAGCCCAGAGCCCTGATCCCCTCCCACACCTAACTCCCTTCCCCACCCCTGAGCTCCCCCTAAAAAAAACAGAACCCCGTCCTGTACCCAAACTTCTCATCCCCAGCCCTACCCTGCCATCCCTGGCCCCACACCCCTATACTCTTCCCCAGCCCTGAGCCCCTCCCACACCCCAAGCCCCTCATCCGCAGCTCCACTGGATTGGGGGTATCAACAATTTTCTTCAACTGGGTTGCCAGAACAGTTTTTTGAAAACCACTGATCTAGAGAGCCAACACTTCCAAGACTTACAGCGTTTAGTTCATACCATTATGTACTCTCTTCCTTTTCTGTTGTGTATGCAGTTGTTTCTGATGGTTCTCAGATTCTGCTGTCAATAGAAGACTTTCATTAGTTATTATGTCAGTCTCGTGCAAAAGTTATTTTCCTGATGGAAGTCTACTCCTGTTCACCTGAAGAGTGGCAGTGCCCATAGTCTGTCTTAACAAATAATGTTGTAACGGCCAAAGCAGTTAAGTTACGGTGTGCCATGCTGGAGCACTGTAAGTGACTAAAAAGTCCAATTCTTGAGTGACAGTCCTTTCTGCTGGTAAAAAGCACAAGGCCAAATGAAGGCAGCACACTGCTAAAGTGTGAGGCCTGCTGTATTTCCTCTTCACTGTCTTCACTTTTCTCTCTCTCAACCACTTCTTTTCAGATTCTTTGACTGCCTTGGTGCAGCAGAGTCCTCTGTACAGCCTCTTGCTTGCCAAATCTTCCCAGCTTGCCGTTTCAATGTTGAAAGTAGTCAGGTCCCTCTTGAAAATGGCTCTGCAACCTGAGTCTAAGTCAGCTCAGTGGCCTTGGAACACGTGCAAGTTCTCCATACAGAAGATCCTTTGAAATGCATTTATGCAACGCAAATGACCAAGCCAATGGAGATGTCTGTGTTTGAGAATTTTGATTAAACTTGGTAATTTCCTTTTTCAAGTACTGCAGTGTCAGGAACTTTGATTTCCCATTTCATATTTATGGTATGATGAAGACATCAGGTGTGGAAGGTGTGTAGCCTTCTCTCATGCCAGCTATAGGTGGACCAGAGCTTGCTACCATATAGCAGGGGGACAAAAAGCAAGTCTGGCAGACCTACATCTTGGTGTTCAATGTCTGTTTCCTGTTATTCCACATGCACTTACTCAGCTGGCAAGATATGGTGGCTGTCTTTCTCATACAAGAATTAAGCTCATGATCTAGAGATAGGATATCCTATACATTTGATCTTAGATAGAAGAAAATGTGCACAACTTCTAGCATGGTGCTAGATACTAAAACTTCTGTTGTAGTCTACACACTTTCTATCATAATCATTGTCTTCATTAGACTGATGGTTAGTCCAAATTCATCACAAGTTAGTACAAAACTATTACAAAGTTCTAGAACTCTTCTTAACTCTGTGTGACGTGCACTGCATCATTGGCAAAAATAAACTCTTTTATCAGCAAGTGTTTAATTTGCTATTAAACATGAATTGTTGAAGAGTTTTCCCTCTGCTTTTGTATAGAGATGTACTACCTCAGTGCTAGATAAGAAAGCATAATGAAGAAGCAGAGAGAAGAAAATGCCAAAGAGTATTAGTGCCCAAAACATATTCTTATTTGACACCACTGTGTATTTCAAAGCTGTCAGACTGCTCACTATCATACTTGACTGTAGCCTTCATGCCATCATGAAAGGATCAAATCAAACTGAGGAAGACTGGAAGGCAACCAATGCTTTCTAGCTGCTGGAAGAGGCCCTTTTGCTGACCAGGTCAAAAGCCTTTGCAAGATCTATAATGGTCATGGAAAGAACTTGTTGTTGCCCTTGATACTTTTCTTGCCATTGCCTTAGTGCAAAGATCACATCAATAGTTGGTCTACTGGCAGGGAAGCTGCATTGACTCTCTGGTTCTATGGATACGCAACAACTTTGCAGTTTTTCTGAGAATGACCCATGCAAATACCTTGTCAGTAACACTAAGGAAATTCATCTTTTGTTGTTGCAGTCACTCAGATCTCCCTTGTTTTTAAGATGTTGGCATCCTTCATGTCTTGTAGTACCCCTCTTTCCCTCCAGCAGGCAAACAAGACATGGTAGAGACTTTAAGTACAACCTATCTTCCTAGTTTCAGTAATTCAGCTGGAATTCCATCTTTTTCTGTGACTTTCATGGTGTGAGGGCTGATTGTCTTATCATGCTCAGTTATCAGTGTCTCCAATAGTCTAGAGACTGGGGATCACATTCAGTGCTGCTTCAGAAACAGTGGTTTCATGTGAATAGAGTTTGTGGTGATGTTCCAACCAGTTTTGCATCTGTTTGTTTTTGTCAGTGATGATGTCTCTATTTAGAGATCTGAATGAAGCAGTCGTCTTTGCTGAAGGATCAATTGCTTTCTTGATTTCGTCATCATTAGATCTCCATTCTCAAAGGACTTTTTGTAGCTTGTCACGCAGATCGAACCAGTATAATTGAACACATTGCCTTGCTGTTCATTGCAATGTGCTCTTGGCCAAACTAAGGCTAGAACATGTCTTAGGAGAGGGGTTCACGTTGTGGCAAAGATATGTTACGTGTTTTGCTTCAATAACTGAAAGCATTTCTTCAGAATATGGTGCAAAACAGTCTTTATCTTGTACAACCTTTCACCAAAACTGAGGTAAAAAATGGATATTCATTCTGAGTGTGTTCCATGCTGTATCAGCATTCAAGAGAGATGGAATCAATGGCATAGCTTCCCTGTGATTGATAGTGAAACTGAAGACATGTTCCTTGGTCTTTTGTGTTATGAATGTTAACACATGGGCAACAGCTCTGTTTGCTGCAATTGAATTTCCATAGTGAAAGCTTTATGAAAGCCATGAGTATGGCGAATATCCTGTAGGTCTTCCTATGGGGTACAATTAAATCCAGTTGGTGCCAGTGTTCAGATCCGGGGGAGGGGTCTCCTTGAGACCTTCTAGTGGTGACCACCTTAGAAGTAGGTGTTGGTAATACACAGTCACTGGAGGTGCAGAGCTCCAGTAGTCTTTGCACACTGTCATTCATCTTTCACACTCTTTGGTGGCCAGTGCCACATCTTATATTATGAGCCAGCTCTAGCATTGAAGTCTCCCAGCAGACAGAGTCACTCACTTGGTGGCAACTTACCGATAACAGTGGTTGATAGAACAAATCATTAGATGGAAGAAAGTGTTGGAGAGTAACAATAATAAATGAAATCTATTTGCATTTATATGCATGAGAACACTATGATTTAGCTTCAGTGTGTGTCAGAACATCAAAAATATAGCCAGATCTTTGAGAATCTGGACCTAAGGATCCAGTTTCACTCTTCTTAATTTATGAATATAGCTTACTTTTTCACATGGATGTCACATGAGTTGATTTCAAATTTTGTCCAAGGTCAAAACTGTAGATTTACTAAGGATAAGCTGGGTTCAATTTTGCTATTATAACGCAGTGGTGCTCAGCTAGGGTACACATACCCCTGGGAGTACGCAGAGGTCATCCGGGGGTACATCAACTCATTTAGATAGTTGGCTAGTTTTACAATAGGCTACTTGCAAAGTCAGTAGAAACTAAAATTTCATACAAAAAATGACTTGTTTATACCGCTCTATACACTGAAATATAAGTACAATATTTATATCCAAATCAATTTATTTTAGAATTATATGGTAAAAATGAGAAAGTAAGTAATTTTTCAATAATAGTATGCTTTGACTTTTTTATTTTTACATCTGATTTTGTATGGAAGTAGGGTTTTTCAGTGAGGCAATACGTGGGGTATGCAAGACAAATCAGACTTCTGGAAGGGGTACAGTAGTCTAGAAAGGTTGAGAACCACTGTTGTAAAGCTTTTTTATAATGAACTTTTATATACATAGTGAATGCTTACGGGAAGGGGGTAGGTTTAGAGGATAAAATAAAAAAAGAGCAAGTTAAAAATCACTTACAAAAGTTAAATGCCTGCTAGTCACCAGGGCCTGATGAAATGCATCCTAGAATACTCAAGGAGTTAATAGAGGAGGTATCTGAGCCACTAGCTATTATCTTTGGAAAGTCATGGGAGACGGGAGAGATTCCAGAAGACTGGAAAAGGGCAAATATAGTGCCCATCTATAAAAAGAATAAAAACCAACCCAGGAAACTCTAGAGATAATGGAGCAAGTAATTAAAGAAATCCATCTGCAAACCTGGAAGTGGTAAGGGTGCATGATTGGTAAAAAAAACCAATTAGTTACTTCCAAACCATTCCGTTCCCAAAAAAAAAATCCGCCTTTCGCCCGGCGCTCATAACGGTCTACCCGGGGAGGACTCATACCTGACTTTAGTAAGGCAGTTTGATACGGTCTCGCATATAATCCTTATCGGATAAAACAGGCAATAAACAATTTAGCAATGGGGCTACATACCACAGTGCATAACTGGCTGATAACGATCTCAGAGATAGTTAGCCACAATTCACACAAAGGTATAACAGGACACCGAGTCTGTTTGACGGCTCTGTTCAAACTTATCTCATCAATGAATATAGATGTTGGCCAATAGAAAGTACGCAAATTTAGCGAGATACCAACGGAAGGGATGGACTAGACCAAAACGAACCCAATAAAGACAAATAAGCTTAGGAAGGACAATCAGTCACACATAACAACTGGGAAGAGACTGTCTAGAAGGATGGCGAAGAGACTAGGGTCAGTGCCACAACTAATATGAGTCAACAGTGCCAAAAAGCAAATGTGATTCTGGGATGCATTAACAGGTGTGATTAAACAAACATAAGAAAGTCATTCTTCCAACTCTACCTGCAACTGAGTATTGCATCCATCGACACCGCATTCACCCACACCCCAGGTCAGAGAAGAGAGATAACGCCCATGACCACGAGGAAGGCTGAAAGAATTGGGTTTGGTTTATGGAAAAGAGAAGACAGAACAGATAAGGAGTGTCAGGTACCACACTTATTCACCTTAGCCTCTAAATGAAGAACAAGAAGCATGGACCTTAAACTGCAACTACGACTTAGGACAGTTCCTAAATTAACACTGGAATAAATTGAACGGGAGCATTTGGATCTCCATCTCTGGAGCTATTTAAGAGTAGGTTAGATAAATGTCTATCAGGGATGGTCTAGACAGTATTTGGTCCTGCCATGAGGGCAGGGGACTGGACTCGATGACCTCTCGAGTTCCCTTCCAGTCCTAGAGTCTATGAATCTATGTACTTTTCCTTTGGGGAGGCTGGCATAGAACATGTATTTACCTGTCTTTGTACAATACTGAAATTGGCTTACTGTGTGTCTTTGCATATAGTTTTGTTATAGGGATCTGCTGTGTGCTTGTGTGTGCAGTTTGGTTGTGTTACTACTGGTGGGTTTTATATATTTTAATTTTGTTTCCCAGTTAGTGTCTATAGATTATAAACATTAGTAATGATGTCAGAACACTATGGGGTCATGGTGGGAAGCAGGTTAAATTACCTGCTTCCCATAATCACAGCAACAAACAATAACCATTATATCTGTCACACCATTCTCACTTTTCTTGCTCCAGCATGTTAGTCACACCACTCCTCAAATGGCTCCCTTCTGGGGAAGCAGCCTTAATCTCTATGGACTGCAAACAGGGGAGGCACAATAAGAGCTAATTATTAGTGATTGCAGTTTGCTAGAAAACTGAGATTTTCTTGTGAAATCTTTCACAGGGAAAATCCCGTCAACATTTCCTGTTGGAAAATTCTTGCTTTCAAACAAGTAAATTCAATATTCAGTGAAAATGTTTCCCTCTTCCCTCTCCACTTTGCTACATTTTTAAACTTTCTCAGCTTTTTTTCAGGTTTGAAACGGTAAGAAAATGTGGGGAAATGCTATTTTTCATTTTTAAAAGCAACACTTCTACTTTTAAATGTTAAGTCTTAGAGTGAACATGTTGCCTTCCAAGCAAAATTGTTAAGTGTTGAAAGTGTTACTTTTAAAAGTGAATGTGTTACTTTCCCAAGTTACTGTCAGAAGTCGGAAAAGGGTTACTGTTCCACATGTTGTTACTATTCTCTTGATATGTCCCTGTTTCAACAGGTCAACTTTTACCAGTTGGAAAACAGTCAGAAAGTGAAGGAAAAATGTTTAAACTAATATTGTCAAAAATACATGGAAAAAATCTGCAACATTTTTGGTTAAAAAAATCATTTTCCCAGATGTTTTTTTGTTTGAAAAAAAATGAAAAATGAAAAAAATATTCAAAGGAAGATTTTCTGGAGGAAAAAAAAAGAAACCTATTTTCTTGTAGAAAACTTTTAATCTGTTAATTTTCATCCAGCTCAATTTATGTTATAGAAGAGCAGATGCCCATGTCATTTGGCTCTTCACTTATGAGCACCTCAGCAGGCTGCAGGACATCAGACTTTACAGTCAGTTTTCATCATTGCAAAAATGGTGTTTCATAAGGATCAGTGGCAAGATTGGTGTTCTTAATATATTCCCTAATGATCTGGAAAACAGGGTGAGATACTAACATTTGCAAATGATACATTATTTAGGATAGCAGACTAGAGAAGGTTGAGGAACTTTGAGAGGACTTAATAAAATCAGGCAAATGGACAGGACCAGGGAAGGTTGGAATGAATAATTTGTTCTAGTCACACACACTCAACATTTTTTATTTCTACATTAACTAACCACTCATGAGGAAAAAGACTTGTGGATTATTACAGATAGTGCAATCTCTGCTCATTGCACAGTGGTAGTCAAAATAGCAAACAAAATGCTTGGATAAGAAATAAATAGATAAAAAATAATACCAAGAATGCTGAATAATGTGTTTCCAACTGCTCAACCTATTTCAAAAAGTGATGGTAGATATAGAAAGGATGGGAAACAAACATTAGTAATTGTCACTGTAGAGGGTTTCGGCTGGGGCTTGTCCCCCTCTGGGGCAGCTGGGAACCAGGCCGCCTCGCTACTTAAGTCCTGTGAATTGGGGAATTAGCCTGGCAGGGCAGCAAACAGTCAGGGGTCAGGCCCTCAAGCAGGGGCTGAGCAAATAAATAGGTTTAGGATGCTCAGGTCCCAGCTCTGAAGGACCAGGGAGAGGGGGAGACTGCCACCCGCACGTTGGGTGGCAGCGGGGACGCAGGCCTACCTACTCCACTGTCTCCCAGCCCAGGGCCTAGCAGCAGCAGAAGACCTGCTACTGCATCAGTGGGGATCCTGACTGCAACACACTGACATTGGCTCTGGGTGTGCTGCAGCCAGACTAGGGTCAACTGCCCCCGGGCTAGTTCCTACCTCCCTCTCTAGAGGGACCTGCGTTGTGACGGTGTCCTCCATGGAATCAAGCACCATGGGCTCTTGGGGTATTCAGTGAGCGGTAAGCTTGGCAGCTCCTCTGAGTAGCTTTCCAATGGCAGGCTTAACAGCTTCTCTGGAGTCTTGTCGGCATCAGGCCTCAGCTGGTCTTGCCAGTCCTCGGGTCTATCTCAGACTGCAAGAGTCTCTCCACCGGGAGCTAGGCCACAGGCGTCTGGCTTCTACAGCGGCCGGGGTTGGACTTTTGTACTTCCTGTTCTGTGCCCTGACTTCTGGGGGGCGAGCGCAAACTCCACTGGCTCCGCCCACTTTGGCATCCGGAGGGGCTCGTTCCTCTCCGGGGCAGCTGGGAACCAGGCCGCCTCGCTACAGACATCAAGAGACTTCCCTTGGAAGAGAGTTTGAAGAGATTGGGATCTTTAAATTTCTAGAGATGAATACATAGGGTTAGAATAGAATTATGTAAGAGAGAATGACACAGAGGAGGTCACCAAAGGCAATCAGATATGTGCTCCTATTTGCTCTTTTTTGTACAACACCTTGCAAACTTGTGAAACTCATTGACATGGGATATCACCGAATCCAAGATCTTAAAAGGATTTTAAAAAGGATTAGGCAGTTATACGGATAATGATATTCACATTTGCATTAGATGGAAAACAAATAAAAACAGTATACCCTAAAGCATTAGGCTTTTAGGTAAACCACTACTTGACAGGTTTCAGGAAGAAACTTTACATGCAAGCAGGCTATTCCATAATTGCTCTGAAGTATCTCTATTTGCCACTGTTAGAGATAAGATACTGATGCTATGCTTGCCTGATATAGTTTGGCAATTCCTATTCCTGTGTTTGTTCTGATTTAGAACAGGTATATATATATATTCATATAATTTATGTAAAAGGTGATAAGATAGTTAGCCACATGTCATGTACTAAAACATAGAAAAGATCCATACATTTTGCTCACTCAGGCTTCAGAAATATTATGGAAAAATATGTGATTATCTTTTCTGGTGGGATATATTATAAGCATTTGTATAACTCCCTCTCTATATAAAATCAGGTCTCTAGTGTTTAATAATTTAAGACACTATTGTACCTTTAGAGAGTATTTGCATATTACATATTTAAAACATATGACTGTCAAAAAGATTACTTATTAAAGAAGTAGGAAAAGTGTATTACAAATTGCAAAATGTTTAATAATTGTCCACTAAACTCCCAAAATGCAACTGGAAATGATCCTAACCACTGACTAATCTCATGTAAGGTACAGAGTTAGTTTCCCTTGTCTAAGAAAGTGGGGTTTTAGAACCTATGTCAAAAGTAGACAAAGGCAAATGAAACATAGGGTGCACTCAGTAATATGAAATGAATATGGCTTTCAGTGAAATCTTGTTTGGCTGATAGGTGAAGTGCTCTACAGAAACACTACTTCCTGTCAAACATAAATCTCATGTTTATTGTGTGTGCTTCATTTTAGAGCATATAGAATTATACTCCATAGTTACACTCAATTAAGACTCTCAGCACCCAAACCCAACTTCTTCCCTGATTTTTAGAGCCACATTTGTGTGTTTAGCAAACTCCATTCTCTTTGAATAATTATACTTAGCACTTGTCATACATATCACATTTTATTTAGGATCTCCAAGAATTTTACAAAGGCAAGTAAGTATCATTATGCCCATTTTCATTTGGAGAAACCAAGGCAGGGAGTATTAAGGTGAACCTAGGTTACAGACAAAGTCATTGGCAGGGCCAGAAATAGAACTCAGGTTTCCTTGCTCCCAGTTCAATGCACTCTCTGTACCTCTGCACATAACAAGGATAAAGGTGACTAATCCAAAGTATGAGGTGGGGATTATTCAAATCTCACATTCCATGTTTGAAATAACTAGGGCTGTCAAGCGATTAAATGAATTAATTTTGATTAACCGTGTGATTAATTGCACTGTTAAACAATAATAGAATATCATTTAATTAAATATTTTGCATGTTTTCTACATTTTCAAATATATTGATTTCAATTACAACACAGAACACAAAGTGTATAGTGCTCACTTTATATTTATTTTTATTACAAATATTTGCATTGTAAAAAACAAAAGAAATAGTATATTTCAATTCACTTAATATAAGTACTGTAGTATAATCTCTTTATCGTGAAAGTTGAACTACAAATGTAGAATTATGTGCAAAGAATAACTGCATTCAAAAATAAAACAATGTAAAACTTTAGAGCCTACAAATCCACTCGGTCCTACTTCAGCCAATCACTCAGACAAACAAGCTTGGTTACATTTGCAGGAGATAGTGCTGCCTGCTTCTTGTTTACCTGAAAGTGTGAACAGGTGTTTGTATGGAACTGTTGTAACCGGCATCATAAGATATTTGCGTGCCAGATGTCCCTTCATGCTTCAACCACCATTCCAGAGAACGTGTCCATGCTGATGATGAGTTCTGCTCAATAACGATCCAAAGCAGAGACAATGGATGCATGTTCATTTTCATCATCTGAGTCAGATGCCAGCAGAAGGTTGATTTTCTTTTTTGGTGGTTTGGTTCTGAAATTTCCACATCAAAATGTTGCTCTTTTAAGACTTCTGAAAGCATATTCCACACCTTGTCCATCTCAGATTTTGGAAGGCACTTCAGATTCTTAAACTTGGGTCAAGTGCTGTATCTATCCTTAGAAATCACACATTGGTACCTTCTTTGCATTTTGTCAAATCTGCAGTGACAGTGTTCGTAAATCAAACAACATGTGCTGGGTCATCATCTGAGACTGCTATAACATGAAATATATGGCAGAATGCAGGTAAAACAGAACAGGAGACATATAATTTTCCCCCAAGGAGTTCAGTCAAAATTTAATTAACACACTGTTTTTTTAACTAACAACATCAGCATGGAAGCATGTCCTCCAGAATGGTGGCTGAAGCATAAAGGGTCATATCAATGTTTAGCGTATCTGGCACATAAATACATTGCAATACCAGCTACAAAAATTCCATGTGAATGCCTGTTCTCACTTTCAGGTGACATTGTAAATAAGGAGGCAGCAGTATCTTCCATAAATGTAAACAACCTTGTTTGTCTTAGTGATTGGCTGAACAAGAACTAGGACTGAGTGGACTTGTATGCTCTAAAGACTTTCATTGTTTTGTATTTGAGTACAGTTATATAACAAAAAAAAATCTACATTTGTAAGTTACCACTTTCACAACAGAGATCACACTACAGTACTTGTATGAGGTGAACTGAAAAATACTATTTGTTTATAATTTTTACAGTTCAAATATTTGTAATAAAAACTAATATAATATGAGTACTGTACACTATATATTCTGTGTTGAAATAGAAATCAATATATTTTAAAATGTAGAAAAAGATCCAAAAATATTGAATACATTTCAATTGGTATTCTACTGTTTAATTTTTTTAATGACAGTTAAATTTTTTGAGTTAATCAGATGAGTTAACTGTGATTAATGGACAGCACTAGAAATAACACTAGGTTTTCCTAAAAATGGTTCCGCTGCAAATGTTTAATTACCAAGTTCTTAGTCCACAGAACAGCCAACTTCCATTAATTTGCAGGTGGACACCTAATGGAAACTAGTGTTAGAAGATGGGTTTCAGAGTTGTAGCCATGTTAGTCTGTATCAGCAAAAATAATGAGGAGTCCTTGTGGCACCTTAGAGACTAACACATTTATTTGGGCATAAGCTTTTGTGTGCTAAAACCCACTTCAACAGATGCATGGAGTGAAAAATACAGTAGGCAAAAATATATATTATAGCACATGAAAAGATGGGTGTTGCCTTACCAAGCGGGGGGTCAGTGCTAATGAGCCAATTCAATTAAGGTGGAAGTGATCTATTCTCAACAGTTGACAAGAAGGGATGAATTCTAAGGGAGGGAAAATTACCACTACAAAAGTTTAGTGCACAGTTTTGCCAGCCATTAGAGTCCCCTGGGCCCTAGTTGATGAAGACTTTTGGGTGGGGGTACCATCTCCACTGATCATCTTACCTTTCTTCATTGCAACCTTCCTTCACTTCGTCTGTACTGATGGCGATGGGGTCTTGTGTAGAGATTGAGGTTGTTGTCTAATGTACAATGGATCTCTCGCTTGATGTTTTTGTCTAGTGGTTTCTTTATGCTCTGCACCAATTTGGAGGCTATAGAGTTGGGCTGGACTTTTGAGGTTCAATATTCCATCGGATCAGTGGCTCCAAGATGTTGTAGTAAGGCCCAGGCAGAGCGACTAGAGTGTGTGAAGTTCAGATCTTGAACACACTCAGTCCACTGATGGCATCTGTCTGAGTCTAGAGATTCTAACAGAGCCTTCACAACCTCTGGCCTCCCCGACTGGTTGTACTATTGGTAATGATTCTGGATCTCTTTTGTCCATCAGGGCATGTATTCTTCCTAGGAGCTCCGGAGGATATTCTTCTTGGCAGCAGTGGTAAGGAGGTCAATGAACTGGTGGTAAAATTCTGGTGTTGCGGGGATTCAGATCACCACTTTTTTGATGGCTTCTCTATAGCAGTCCCAGTCAGCTTTGGTCAGGTTCCATGGGAGTTTTGATGCTAATATGGGTCATGATGGGCCTATGTTGGCTGTTGGGGAAGTCAGGAAGTAATTTGTGGGATGCATGAAGGTTATACCTGTTTTGATCTTTGGCAATAATAGGGAGGTCCGGGTGTCTGTTACAGCTATCCCCCTATTCCATTTTGTTTCTTACAGCTGTCCCCATACTCCATTTTGTTTTTGTTCTCCTGTGGCCTCTCCTCCCTGGCTCTTAAGTTGTTTACCAGGGCCACTGCCCTTCTCAAAGGGAGGGCCCCTTAAAGTTGTTTTACCAAGAGCCATTGCCCTTCTCAAAGGGATGGCCACTTGTGCTAAGTGGGACCACTGCCCTGTTCAAAGGGTTAGTCCTGTTATCACCTTGTTAAACCTGGGCTCGGTTAGGGTAGGCAATGTCCAGAGCTGCAAGACCTATTGTGTTTTTAAGATCTTGGGCATGAGTCATAGGCCTCATGTGCTTTTGAGTCACCTACTGCACAGGACTCTGCCCAGACATGTCTCTGTGCTCACCTACAGTTTTTCCCTGCCTCCTCTCCTCCCCTGTGACAGAGGGAGCCTATCAAAAGTACTGGCGGGAAACTGCCTGAGTTTGCCTTTAAAAACAGACATTTTTAAAACTAAGATCAGAAAGGTTCCTGCATTGCTGCCTGGTCTGATCAGCCAGGGGTTCTGGGGGGTCCTTTCTCCGCTCTCGTTTTATTTTTGAGCGTACCCCCGTTTTTTTGAAAAAAAAACCCCGACGAAGAACGAATTGCTGCCTGAGAGATCTCCTGATTATTGAGACCGTACCTAGCCTTCTGATGTTCTTGCTGCTTTTGCCTCTGCTGCTTCCTTTGGGGCTGGTAAGAATCCCTCTGTGAAACTCTCTATACTTTATTTTATTATTTTAGCTGCTGGCTCTGTCTCCCCAGCACACAGACTCAAGCTAAACTTGGTCTGTGTCTTAAAACCTCTCCTAAACTCCGCAGCACTTTGCTGCTAAAAAATAAGTTTGTGCCGCTGCTAAGCTCTGCTCCTGTGGGCTTTGCCTCGGGGCTCTCTGCTTGCAGCTGTAGCTGTAGCCACCATGCTGCCTTGCCACCATCCTGGGCACATACCACTCTGCCCTCTGTAACTTTCCCCATAAGCATAAGGTGCACCATAGGTTTTGTTTTTTAGTTTAATAAGTCATAGTTTGTTAAGATTATAGAGCTTGTAAGTTTCACCTGCCTTGTTATAGTTTGCTGCTTTGTTGCTCCGTATATATTGTAAAGCTTGTAAGTTTTGCTTAGAATTGTTATAGTTGTTGTTTTGCCTGTTCGGTTGTTGCTAAGATAGTTTTTTGCTTGTTATAGTTTTCCTTAGAATTGTGATATTTGTTGTTTTGCCTAGTTGTTGGTTAAGATAGATAAGGTCTTTTGTGCTTCTCTCCCACTTGTCCCTCTGTATAAACTGTCTGTTTTTCCCCCGCTCCAATCCCCCCCCCGTGTGCTTCTCCGTGTGTCTCTCTGTTACAACTCCTTGCTGCCTTCCCAAAACCCCTTGCTGTTTCTCCCCCTGTATAACTTTGTCTGTTTTTCCCCCCGCTCATCCTCTGCCCCCTGTGTGCTTAAAACCTCTCTCTAGCCCGTTGTCCTTACCTTGCAGGGCTTCAAAGTGTCTCGCTGCTTCCAGCCCACTCTCCCTCTCATCAGTTGCCGCTAATCATCAGCCCCTCTCTGCCTTGCCTGTTCACTTCATTCCCCCCCCCAGCCCTCGTTCCTTACCCAGCCTTTTAGGTACACTCTTGCTATCACAGCCTCACAAATTAAGTCAGTAATTTTCTACATTGCATAATTTCACTTATCACACCATTGGTTGCTGATATACTTTGTATTTACATTAATACCATTGTGTTACATTGTATATAAGGCCACCAACCACTTAATACATTCTATCTAAGATTGTTAACCATTTTATATAGAAGCTACCATTTTATTTTGCATTTCTTTTTGGTACGTTTTGCATTTCACACTGTATCTAGAATTGTTCCTATATAAAGTTGAGTTGCTTATTGACTGTACTGTATCCCATTGTGCTGAACCCCACTTACTGTACCCCACTGTTAGAACTCCCTACACTGTTCAATAAGAACCCCCCCCATCATTGTCTATTGTAAACACCCTATACACCCCATCCCATCGTATTTTATTGTTAAATTCCCACCACTTCCTTTTTCCTTTAATAAAGAAATTAATTGGCACGCCACCTGTGTGGTAATTGCTCCCCAAGATCCCATATACCTGCTGGCAGGGACAGTTGCCATTAAGCGGAGTGGAGAGTTGCTCACTGTTTGCAGTCAAAAACCATTTGCAGTTCTTCCGTGGACATTCAGTCCAAGAGGTCTTTGCCATCATGTTCATTTATTTCATAGCCTCATTTAGTGTGGTGGCTGTTAAAGTTACCACTGTACAGGACTGGGATTGGCGCACTTGGAGCCACTGGCTTCGGCCATTTCAAATTAGGGGCTTTATACGCATTGGTAATGTGTGGCTTCCTTATCTTGATGATGGTGGTGTAGGTAGCTTCTTCTTCATTGGGGGGGAAGACAGCAAAATCTGTGATGAGGTTCTTCACATATATGAGCAGATCTATGAAGCAATGGTTGCCCTCCACTGCAGCGTGGAACATGGGTCACTTGTGGTTTGAACTATTGTAAATTGTAGATTTCTGTATGTTGACATCTTTAAATGATAATTTGAGAACTTCACTAACTCAGCCAGAGGCTATAAACCTACAACAGGAGTGGGTGGGTGAGACTGTGTGGCCTGCAGTGTCAGACTTGATCCCTTCGAGCCTTAAAGAGTATGCGTCTATAAGCATGCCTCACTGAACTCAGAAAGAATTTAGATATGGAAGTACAATAAGAAACTTCAGTATCTCACCAGTTAAATTTCTAATGAAAGAAGAGACCATATATCTAACCATCCTCATGCATCTCTTTTCATAAGGCAGCAAGTGTATTACCTCTGATTTTATTACTTATCTTCCATTAACTCACAGTCGGTAATATGGTCTGCTATTAACATGCTAGCTTCTATGTTTCATCTGTGTTTATGACACTTAAGCAGATTCCTCCTTTCAAAATATAATTTAGCTGCAATTTTTTTTATTCTTTAAAGTCAGCTGATGTAAACTATGCCCTATAGGAATGATTAGAAAATCATTTTATCATGTATGGTTATAAGACAATAAGTTTCAATTTAAAAGACTGATATTTCACATGTTAAACTTATGTCACATTGTCTGGAGAGGCTGATAAGGGAAAATTTGAATTCTGATCAGCTGCTTGAGGCAAGGAGAGGCAGTAGATTTTGTTTGTTTAGGGAAATCCTAGGAAACAAAAGTCTGATTACAGCTCCTGGGAAACAAAAGTCTAATTGATGAGTGCATGTGCTGGATTCACTGAAAATGCTATTTGTTTCTATATTCTGGTTTAGATAAAGTTACATTTTAGGAATAATTTTCAGGTTTCGTACCTGGTTAGGGTACAGATAATTTTCTTCTCCAACACCATAAAAAAGGAAGGGAGAGACTTATAAGAAATATAATTCAAATAAAACAGCAGGGAATCAAAACAGGGATTTTGTAGTGTGCCAGCAAAAGGGAATGTACTTCCTGAGAAACAGTGTGAATTTCAAGTGTGGAAATTAAAAAAAGTGTTTGCAGGAAATGCTTGAAGGATTCTTGGGAATGAGTATGTGTGCTACAATTATTCACTGTCCGGTGACTCAAGTGCACTACTATTGGTTACTTTTTAGGCTGCTCTAAAGGTAGGCCAATGCTGTTTGTAAACATCCAGCATACAGACGTAAGGATGTGTGTTCTTTGTTCTAATTACAGGCCCAAATTCTGTCATCACTTACACATGTGTAATCCCATTGGAGCCAGGCTGTACATGTGTAACACAGAGCAGAATTTGAAGACAGTTGTACAGGTGTGCTGGAAGGTAGAATTTGGTCTACATAATATTTAGCATTGGAGATAATGCATAAACATGAATGACTGTAGCTAGACTTTCTGCTCTAGTACTGGGCTGGCAGTTATAAAATCTACCTTTCTACTTGTAAATGGAGCAAATTTCATGTGGATCCATTGACACATAATAAACAAGGAGCTCCACTATGCCATTTTCATAGTTCATTTTCAGAGCATTACTACCCCTTAACTAGATTTGGATGTGCTCAGTTTTTTAAGGAAGCTCTATATAGCAGAAATCTAAGCAGTCTAGAAATTGGACATCTCTGAACCAAAGCAGCACTTATGCATGCAAATCAGGGATATAGGTTGTGATACAGCATGGCCAGAGGGCAGCAGGAGAGGGTTAGGAGGGAACCTTATTCCCTGTAAGGGGAAGAAAGTTTGCTATAGATTGACTAGAGCACCTAACGCCAATTAGAGCACCTGCAGTCAGTCACATGATAAAAAGCCCTGCTTCAATCAGACAGTGTGGGAGTTGGAGCAGAAAGGATTGGTGTTGGAGCAGAGAACAGTTTGGAGGAGTTGGAGCAGAAAGGATTGGTACTGGAGCAGAGAACAGTTTGAAGGCAAGCAGATGACAGTTTGGAGACATGCTGTGGTGGGCTAAGAAGTCCTACACCCTAGGTAAGGAGCACCTGGCTTGTGCAGGGGGAGGGCAGGAAGCCCCCCACAAGCTGAAGGGCAGGAGAAGGAAGTAGCCCAAGGGAAGAACCATCAGTTCAAGTGGTTCAGCACTATCCTCAGGGCCCCTGGGCTGGGACCTGGAGTAGAGGGTGGGCCTAGGTCCCTCCCTCTCCACTCCACTCCACTCCTCTAGGACACTAGTGGGGCAATTAATATTCCAATTTAGGGGCAAGAAATGGCACCCTGAACCCCACCCCCCAAAAGAAGAGAAAGCGTGAGACCCATCATAATAGTGCTGGCAAGTTGCCACATGGTAAATTACTCCAGAAGATCAGAATAGTGCTATCTGCTTAGAGCTTAGAGCTCCTCTCCTAAAAGATTAAAATGTGAATGTATTAGCATGGCTATGAGCTGCTGACTTGAATGGGATTGTTTATCTGAGTTTTAATTGCTGGCTCCCTACTTTGTTTTGTAGAATTCCAAGATTTCCAATGGTAGTTCAGGACATTTTTTTGTTATATCTTTCCAGATTGCTTATTACTCACTGACATTTTACTCACTCTACAGTAAGACATTTCAGAAGAAGACATAGTTCAGTGTATTTCTTGTGATCAAAGAGCTTAAAGAGTGGAGTAGTGAGATAAACAAGCACATGAGCCTTGTTCAAATGTAAATGCATTTCTGCAATTCTCCTGTGCTCTGAAAAATAACTACTGTATGTAAAAGATGTCTCTAATCTATGAAAAGACAACACCCTCTTTAGTCAAGAGAAATAGTACCTATGTGTATTCAGAGTACTTTCTCCTTACTTCAGTGAAAAATAAACCTTTTTTCTCCTTTTTATTCTTGTTAGTCCTGCAGATCCAACAATTTAATGGGAGAGCAAGTTTGACTGCACAACATCAACAGAACTGTTAACTCAGGGGCTGAGTCTTCACCTCATTTATATCAGTTTTCTGCCAGTGTATCATTGCTAAAGTCAATGGAGTCACATGGGGGCAACAATGATATAATAAAGATGAGCAGAGCCGGCTCCAAGCCACAGCGCGCCAAGCGCGTGCTTGGGGCAGCACGCCCCAGGGGGCGCTCTGCCAGTTGCTGGGAGGGCGGCAGGCAACTCTGGTGGAGCTGTCTCAGGCATGGCTGTGGACGGTCTGCTGGTCCCGTGGCAGGTCCACCGGAGCCGCGGGACCATCGGCCCCTCCACAGAAACGCCTGTGGCAGGTCCACCAGAGCCGCGGAACCAGCTGACTGTCCACAGAAACACCTGCGGGAGGTCCATTGGAGCCACGGGACCGGTGAGCGGCAGAGCGCTCCCCATGGCGTGCCGCCATGCTTGGGGTGGCGAAATTGCTAGAGCCGACCCTGGAGGTGAGAACCAGTTGCAGAGCAAAATTCTGCTTCACTTATCCCAATGAAAACTATTGTTGACCATTCACCCCTGACCTGATCTGAAGACCTATAACCCTATCTCATTGATTGTGAATGACCATATACTTGTTGGAGGTAGAATGATTTATAGAACTGTAAGATGGACAAGGGTGCTTATTAGCTTGGAATGTGTATGGGGACAAATAGGAGAACAAATAACTGGATTATTAGCTTTGCTATGAGAGTGGGCCTTTTGTATTAATATGAGGCCTTATGGGAATAGTTATGCAAAAAGCTGGAATTTAGCTGAAATATTATAGCCCTAGGGAGAGAACTCTAAGTCATAAATTCTGCAGTCTCACTCTGAGAAGACAAACAAGTGACCATAAAGTGTACAGTACACTGTAAACATCTTTAAGAGGTGATTTGTCAGGTCCCAAAGATGGTGTAAACTGAGTCAGGATGGGCTCCACTTACTTTTCCTTCTACCTTTATTTCTAATGCTCTCCATGAGTTGTAAGTATACACAATGTAAGACAGTAAGTATGAACAATGCAGGAAACCACTTTGTCATGCCTGTCTTAGTCTTAAACTTATTCATATTGATTTCCTATTATTTCACGTATAGTTGTCTGTATCAAATAAGAGGTTGGTGTCTTTCGCCAAATTTTATCTTCTCAGATAACTCTGAGTAGCTTCCTAGAAAAAGAACCTATCATCTGTGACAAGTAAGTGTTGCATCCCCAATAAATAATCTTACAAGTGTAGTAATTGCTTAGGCTACCCTGTTCATTTGAACGGGCGTGAGGAAAGGAAGCGTGAATGAATTGGTTTGTCTATCCTTGTAGATGTAATTTACAAAAAAGAAAAAAAATAAGAAGGCCTTGTGCATGCTGCATAGACTCAAAGACTTAAAGTCAGAAGGGACCATTATGATCATCTAGTCTAACATCCTGCACAACGCAGGCCACAGAATGTCACCCACCCACTCCTGTAACAAACCCCTAACCTATGTCTGAGTTACTGAAGTCCTCAAATCATGGTTTTGAAGACCTCAAGCTGCAGGAAATCCTCCAGCAAGTGACCCATGCCCCACCCTGCAGAGGAAGGTGAAAAACCTCCAGGGCCTCTGCCAATCTTCCCTGGAGGAAAATTCCTTCCTGACCCCAAATATGATGATCAGTTAAACCCTGAGCATGTGGGCAAAACTCACCAGCCAGCACCCAGGAAAGAATTCTCTGTAGTAACTCAGCTTGAGTTCTTTCCAAATGTTTCAGCAAAGAGAAATGTTGTGGCATGTCTGGAAGGTTAATAACTAGTTCAGGTTCTAAGCAGCCTTGAGGAGTTAGGCAGAGTGAATTCCAGGGTCACAAACCATCACTGTGAAATAGCTACCTCCTTGTGATTAAATCTACCTAACGTACTTCTACTGAGGGTTGTAAGCAATTCAGGGTTTCACAAATAGCTTTCATCTACACATAGCCACTGAAGATACTGTCAAAAATGGGCTCCTAGCATGGCTGCCACACTGTATGTTAGCTTCCTCTTTCCCTTTGTACTGCTCCACAGTAATTCAATTAATGACAAAGGAGTTTTAGGGGCAGGGCTGTTGCAGCTTTGTTGCCGGATCTTTAGATTATGTACTAATTATGTTGATTACTTAAGAATCCCCAGTTATCACTTTGTGGGTTGACAGGTTCTTGTCCCAAAATCAGGCCCAGTATTATTCAAATTATAATATAGTTGGGAACCCTGATGTGCACAGCTCCAACACTTGCACCGTAGGAACTCTTTTATATTTACAAATATAGTTTATTAATACATTCAGAACAGTCGCAAACATCCCAACTTAGTAAGATAGATAGAAATACTACAGAATGTACATCTGCACACCGGTACACTCACACCATCTCCTGTAGAACAAGAACCTTCATCTTCCTCATCACCTTCCCCATCATCACCAGTGGTGATCATTCTGGCATCTCCTAGGAACTACATCTCTTGCTCCTACAGCCCCTAGGCGGGGATGCCACTTTTATAATATGTTATGCTGATGCTGCTATGTTTGATGCATATTTAGTAGCTGATTTCCCTTATTTGTATTTCCTCACCTTACTAATGTTGGAGTGTCTTTTTCCTATAGGTTACTATATCAGTGATCTCGACTTTATCATATACATCCATTCGTTAGCATGGCCCTTTTGTGATTAGGTGTCACATTTATTTTTGTCCTCACTGGTTATGTCAGTTCTTTTAAAGTTCCAAGTTGTGGTGTATCTGTTAAGTTTAAAAGGGTATGAACTTCTGAAAGCCCCTATGCCAACCTGCTTTCACGAATCCTATGTTAAAGATCACAGCCATACATGGATCTTATGCTTTAGCTTCTCATTATCTATCTAGGTGAAATATATGTATACTAACTTTGCCTTAGCTCACCGTACAGGATGTGGCCTGCAAGTCCCTTGTGCTACAGCCAAAATATATTCTAATATAGCCCTATAAACCTATTATAATAAAACAAATAATCAAACCCATAAGAAACTTATAAGAAAAAATATATAGGCAAGCAAGCAGGCTATCCTTAGATGTATCTTATGTACCTGTTATGTACATAAGTTCATTGCCAGGACACTTCTGTGGCTGAATTATTTACCGATGGTCAGAACTTCCCCTTAAACTCTATTTTCAGCTCCACAAATACTTGGGATTTTCTGTTGGCCATTTATCTGTGCAAAGTTTATCTGTTCAAAGTTCATAGTCCTCAAGCCTTATGCTAACTTCCTGAAGCTAATGTCTTACAGGACACAGGCCTGTAGGTTTCTTGCATTACTGCTGAATATAACGCAAAGAAATAAATATAATCAAGGCAAGCTAGCCCACTGGGCTGCAGCTTTAAACTAAATGGGACACTGGCAAAAAGCCCACGTGGATAGCTTGCAGTGGCTATGTGTTTTTACCATCCTTTGCCACTAAGTTGAGGAGGAAGAGAAGGATCTTGTTTATTCAACCCCTTAATAGGTCCCTGTGCCTGGCCTCTTTCTCTGGGTGTCCATAGAGAACCAGCATTTGTGAACTTCCTCCAAGAGAGCAAAAGGAATTGGTATCCTTGGCATAGGGCTGGCTCGAGGCACTAGCATTCCAAGCTGGTGCTTGGGGCAGCAATCTGCAAGGGGTGGCAGTCCCTGTTGTTTTACCCCCAAGCAGCGTGCCAAATTGCTGTCACGGACAGCGGGGGCAGTCCCTGTGCCCTTAGGGCGACAGGCGTGTTTCCGCAGCGACAGCAATTCGGCAGCAGCTTCTATGTTTAGCTGTCCGCAGCGGCTTTAGCTAAACATAGACGCTGCCGCCGAATTGCCACCGCTGCGGAAATGTGCCTGCCGCCCTAAGGGCACATGGACAGCCCGCGGTGGCAATTCAGTGTGCTGCTTGGGGCGGCAAAAACTGTAGAGCCGGGCCTGCACTGGCAAATAGCTCAGAACAGATCTCATTTAGAAGGATACAGTAGATTTGGGTGGTTGATACATGGAGGGAGAGAAGGAGAACATGCCTTCTTATATTGCCTGCCTAGAATTTAATTCTTAACATGTTAAAAAAAAATTGCTGTTAAAACATGCGCTGTGCTTTTAATTTAAGCCAATCAATAGCGTTCAAAATAATTGATCTCCTATAATTCATTCAAAAAAACTGAAGTCATTTACTTCTTTGTGATTCCCTTTCATGTGAAATACTTGGATCTCACTGTTGTGAGAATGCATTGTCCTCTTCAGAACAGGAAAGGGAAAATTGTATATTTCTTCTTGCAAATCTGTCCAAGGTAAAATTCTCTCTTTGCTTACCATTAGGACTGTCAAACGATTAAAAAAATTAATTGTCAATATTCACATGATTAATTGCACTGTTAAACAATAATAAAATGTCATTTATTTAAATATTTTGGGATGTTTTCTTCATTTTTAAATACATTGATTTCAGTTACAATACAGAATACAAAGTGCACAGTGCTCACTTTATTTTTGATTACAAAAAATTGTCCTATAAAAAACAAAAGTACTATTTTTCAGTCTACCTCGTACTGTATTACAATCTCTTTATCATGAAAGTTGACCTTACAGATGTAGAATTATGTACAAAAAATAACTGCATTAAAAATAAAACAATGTAAAACTTTAGAGCCTACAAGTGCACTCAATCTTATTTCTTGTTCAGCCAATCAGTCAGACAAACAAGTGTGTTTACTTTTGCAGGAGATAATGCTGCTCGATTCTTGTTTACAATGTCATCTGAAAGTGAGAATAGGTGTTCGCGGAGACCACTCTGTCCCAGTCTCCTTGTCTGCCATCCCCAATGGATAGCTCCTGGGCAGGTCTACTGCCATCTCCAGAGCAGCTACCTGGCCAGTCCTCCACCCCTCCACCAGAGTTTGCCCTTCTCCAAGGGGGCAGTTCCTTCTTACATGGCCCAGTTCATGGCAGCCCCAGCAGGATCCCCACCTCTTGGCTACCTTGAACCTTTTGAGGTCCTTCTGGGGTCCTGCCTCCTTACTGGGGCTGACCTGGACCCACTGCCTCGGGCCTGGGCATGCCCACTACAGGTGCACTTGTCACCCACAGGCCCAACATGTCCTCAGCCGCCTGGGTCCCCTCAGCCAGTGGATTAGCTGTGGGACTTGTCCCTGTCTCTCTTTGGGGCGAGGCACCCTACCCCCATCCTAATAGGGACAATCCCTCTTTACATGTCCCCATCTTCTGCAGGTATAATAAGTCTTTCTCCTCTGCCACTCCTGCCAGAGGATCCTTGCCAGGGCCCGCTGCTCGTCCACCAGCTGGCCCAACTGCTTGTGGAGGGCCCACTGCACCTCCTATAATCTCTGTAGGTCATCAGCCCCCTTCGTCCAGGGTGCAGACACCTGTCCCCAATCAGAGTTAACTCCTGAGGCCTCTGCAAAATACACCCCAGTATACCAGGATTCCATTGTCCCCTTCCAAAGTCTCTGGGTGATAATCCCGCTGTCCATGCTCTAGCCCCTTGTGTCGGGGCGGACCGCTCCTGCCTGCATTCTCCACCATATGTACGGGAGGAAGGATAGTGTGACGGGCCGGATCACAGAAACCGCCTTGGGAGCTGCCAACCAATGTGCCAAGACTACTTCTACCCGTTTTCCCTGCCAGCTCAGGACTTCAGCACCCTGTCTTGCTGAGCCAGACACTCCTGTCTACTTCAACAAAGACCCAGAGTCTGAATTACCTGCCCCAGAACTGCAGGTTTACCTAAAAACAGCTCACAGAAGTGTACTTGTCTTTAGCACCCAGATGCCCAACTCCCAATGGGGTCTAAACCCAAATAAATCTGTTTTACCCTGTATAAATCTTATGCAGGGTAAACTCATAAATTGTTCACCCTCTATAACACTGATAGAGAGATATGCACAGTTGCTTGCTCCGCCAGGTATTAATACATACTCTGAATTAGTTAATAAGTAAAAAGTGATTTTATTAAATACAGAAAGTAGGATCTAAGTGGTTCCAAGTAGTAACAGACAGAACAAAGTAAGTCACCAAGCAAAATAAAATAAAATGCACAAGTCTATGTCTAATCAAACTAAATGCAGATAAGATCCTCACCAGTTCCAGAATGCTCCCTTTTACAGTCTAATCTCCTTTCAGCCTGGGTCCAGCAATCACTCACACCCCCTGTAGTTACTGTCCTTTGTTCCAGTATCCTTTAAGTATCCTGGGAGGTGCAAGGGGGTGGAGAGGCTCCTTCTTTAGCCAGTTGAAAACAAAACGGAGGGGTGTCCCATGGGTTTAAATAGACTCTCTCTTGTGGGTGAAGACCCCCTTCCTCACTCCTATGCAAAGTTCAGCTCCAAGATGGAGTTCTGGAGTCACCTGGGCAAGTCACATGTCCATGCATGACTCAGTCTTTACAGATAGAAGCCATTGTCCACATGATATCTTGTATGTCTCCAGGAAGACTTCTTACGTGGATTGGAGCCTTCCAAGCTCTTTTGTCTGTTAAGTGCTTCCTGACTGAGCACCTACTTTGCACATTCCTTTCCCAAGAAGTGACCAAATGTTCTAACTAAGGCTTTGTTTACACTTACAGTTTTGCAGCACTGGCAGTTACAGCTGTGGTCGTACAGCTGTGTACGGCCAGCGCTGCAGTGTGTCCACACTGACAGCGACCAGCGCTGCAGTGTGTCCACACTTGCACCAGTTGCAGCGCTGTTGTGAGTGGTGCGTTGTGGGCAGCTATCCCACAGAGCACGTCATCCATTTTGTCGCTGTGGGTTGTGGGAAGGGACGGAAGGGTGCAGGTCATTCGCTTCCTGTTCCAATGACCGTGCTGCCAGGGATCGGACCCCACGCCTAAGAGGGCCCCGCACCTTAGCACCTTTTATTTTTTTTTTAACTTACCCGTCCCAGCTGCGGTCTGCTCCATGGTCCCGCTCTTTGAGTGAAGCGCCGGCGGGAGCGCGGCATGGCCCGCTCTCCCAGCTAGAGCTCCAGCCGGGCTGCGGGGCTTGCGGCGCCCGGCCGGGGCTCCAGCCATGAGAGTGGGGCGGCGGGGCTTTGTCGCGCTCCGGCCAGAGAGAGCGGAGTCGCGGAGCTTGCCGCGCTCCGGCTGGAGTGCGGCAAGGCGGTGGCTCCGGCCGGAGCGCGGCAAGCCCCGCTCTCCCGTCTGGAGCTCTGCTAGAGCGTGGCAGCCGGCAGCTCCGGCCGGAGCGCGGCAAGCCTGCTCTCCGTCTGGAGCTCTGGCCGGAGCGGCAAGCCCGCGACCCCGGCTGGAGCTCTGGGCCCTTTAATAGCCCCCTGAGCCCTGGGGCAGTGAGGGGGGTATTTAAAAGTCCTGGGCTCCAGCTGCTCTGCCACCCCGGTCCTTCAAATAGCTGCCGGAGCCCCCTCCCTTTATGATTCGCTAACCCCAGCGCCTCCCGACCAAGCTTGCTGGTTTTAAAAGGTCAGGAGTAGAAGGGTTTTGGAGGGTATTAAAGGGCTGCGGTTCGCATGCTCTGCTGCACCCATGACTGCCCACACCAGTCCGGGCCCTGCTGCAGCCAGCTCTGCCCCGTGCTCACCCAGCCACGTGCGAAAACCCTGTCATGTTCAGCAACCCTGCACACACCAACAGCCCCTGCAGCCTCTGCCAAGCCAGCAGCCCCACCACTGCTGCCTGCACCAGCTCTGCCACCTCTGCCGCCCGACCCCATGCCCTGTTTCAGTCACCCCTGCTGACCCCAGCTGGCGGCTTGCATATATAGATAGCACCCACATACTTGCTCAATGCAGCCACCTAGTCTGCTCCACCTCCAGTCGCCCTGCCCTGCTTCAGCCAGCCCAATGTCCATGCTGCCTGCAGTTTCCAAGGGCTTACTCTGCAGGGAGCAGCTGGACCAAACACTGGACTCTCCCAGGGAGTGGGGTGACCGACCACATGTGGACGAGTCATAATACCATCACCGCATATATGATGCAATGTATTAAATTTTATAATTCATATAGTTATGGAAAGTAAAATCAATACATGAAAGAATGAGAGCTTTTTTTTTCACTTTTTTTTAAGTCATTCCTGCCGATCTGTGCTTCTTTGGTATCAAATTCCTTTCTCTTGGCAAGCCTTCTCCTTATCTTGGCAGCCAGCGGCGTTTCTTTTCATGGTTTCCTTATCTTCAGTCTTGCAACTTTTTATTTTCTGTGGAATACAGATTCATAAACTGCTTTCACCATCTCTTCTTAGTTCTCTTAGTTTTTTTCTTAAGCTTCAGTCTTTCAGAAGTCTGCACTAGATGGACAGTATTCAAGTCACTTAAAAAAAAACACAGAGAGATAATGTTAATACAGAGCCTGCGTTGTTTTTAAGAGTTTTGTACATCATTTTCACATCTGAGCATAGCACGAGAGGCCCAGCTGCAGATAGAGATGGACGGTTTCCCCACACGTGGCTCACAGTGGAAGGGGGGGCTGCCACGTGGCTCACCTGGGAGGGTGGGGGTGGGGGTTGCTTCACTGTGGAAGCCATGGGTTTCTGTGACTTGTGGAAGCAAAGAGCAGCTACAGGAAATAAACACTGAACCCTACACCACATCTGCCAGCAGTATCTCAGAGCCATCTTGCACACGCAGCTCACCTAGGAAGGGTGGGGGTGGGGGTTGCTTCATGTGGGAGCCATGGGGTTTCTGTGATTGTGGAAAGCAAAGAGCAGGCTACAGGGAAATCAATGGGCTATTCCCATCTAGGCATGCTTTGCAGGGAGCCATAGCCCCCCTGCTCCCAAAACATTTGCATCCTTATAATAAAAGCTTCTTACACAGGAACAGGCGTGCGCTCTCGTCTGCTGTGTCCTCACCACCAAGTCCCAGCAGATGCGACTGGCTAGCTTCTTCCTGGCTGGAAAATAGCTCCTGCCTGCATGACTCCTGGGAGTCTCCAAACACCTCAGTAGCCTCCCTCTCGGGTTCTCTACAACCTCCCCTCCTCTCCAGGCTCTGAGTCCAGGGCAGTGGAGTGCGAAGCGATGACCAGAGAGGCTGAAAAGGAATGCTGGGAAAGTCCTAATACCCTGGAGGCCAATAAAAATGCTGGTGATGTCCACACCTGATGACCAAGCATGCTCACCAGCGCTGGTCTCGCTACACCGGAAGCAGACCCAGGTGTACAGCCAGCGCTGCAAACAGGGAGTTGCAGCGCTGGCTGAGCTTTTAAGTGTAGACACCTGCTAAGTTGCAGCGCTGTAACCCCCTCGCCAGCGCTGCAACTTGCAAGTGTAGCCAAGCCCTAAGGCTACTTAGAAATCAAGCAATTATACAGCCAATGTTCATAACTTTGAACACACAAATGGTGCCTGCATACAACTAGGATGAACATAACCAGTAGCTCATAACCTTTACATAGTTATGTTACATGGCATATGTAGCAAAACCCTATTCCAGTTATATCATACATACATTTATGAGCATCCCCACCCCATAAAGCCTTATGAGGTACAATGTCACAGATAGCTCAGTGGTTTGAGCATTGGCCTGCTAAACCCAGAGTTGAGAGCTCAATCCTTGAGGGGGCCATTTAGGGAACAGGGATAAAAATCTATCTGGGGATTGGTCTTGCTTTGAGCAGGGGGTTGCACTAGATGACTTCCTGAGGTCCCTTTCAACCCTGATATTCTATAACTCACCCCTGCAGCACCTCTGACTGGTCATCAGAAGGAATTAGCTCATATCAGCTCCAGAGCACCCTCTTCAGGCCAGTGATCTACCTTACCTCACTCTAGCCCCCATGTCCCTCCCAATGCCCTATTATCCAGGGTGCTGCCCCCTGGCAGTAACTCCACAATTCTGGGTCTCCCACTCCCAGTGGAACCACCATCCCCACTTCACCTCAGTCTTGGCTACTGCCATTCACTGGGGCCAGACTTCAGTGTATCAGCCACTCATCACAGGCAAAGGGGTTTGGACCAGCTGCCTCTGCCTACCTGTGGGCTACCCCTTTGCAACCCCAGTACTCATTTGGCATTACCCTAGGCCTGCAGCCTGGGGGCGTGTTTCCAGGCCAGAGCTCCCCAGCTACTCTTATCTCCCCCCACACCTGCTCCACCTTAGGTACACTCCCTTGCAACCAGGCCCTTTTCCCTCTAAAGACAGAGAGAGACTCTTTGCTCCTGGCCTTTATAGGGCCAGCTGGGTCTGTTTGGGGTGTGGCCATAGCTGAGGCTGTTTTCCCCCAATTGGCCCAGCTTTTCCCCTTCCACAGCCCTCTCTAAGGGCTGTTTTAAGTCCTTCTGGGCAGGAGCAGGTGACCACCCCTCTACAGGGGGTCACAAGGTTATTGCAGGAGAAGTCACAGTATTACCATCCTTATTTCTGTACTGCCTTCAGAGCTGGGTAGCTGGAGAGCGGTAGCTGTTGGCCGGGTGCCCAGCTCTGAAGCAGCGTCCCCCCAGCAGCAGTACAGAACTAAGTGTGGCAATATCATACCATGCCATGCCACCCTTACTTCTGCATTGCTGCCTTCAAATTCGGTGGCTGGAGAGTGGCAGCTGCTGACTGAGGGTCCAGCTCTGCAGGCAGCAGCGCAGAAGTAAGGATGGCAATACTATACCATGCCATCCTTACTTCTGTACTGCTGCTGGTGGAGGCTCTGCCTTCAGTTCTAGCATTCAGGCCAGCAGCAGCCACTCTCCACCTGCCCAGCTCTGAAGGCAGCGCCGCCATCAGCAGTAGTGCAGAAGTAAGGTTAGCAGTACTGCAATCCCCCCTACAATAACCTTATGATTCCCCATCCCCGCAACTCCTTTATGGGTCAGGATCCCTACAATTACAACACTGTGAAATTTCAGAATTAAATAGCTGAAATCATTAAATTGATTTTTAAAATCTTACACCATGAAATTGATCAAAATGGACCATGAATTTGATAGGGCCATAATTATGATTTAACAGTCTAGTGCAGGGGTTCTCAAACTTCATTGCACTGTGACCCCCTTCTGACAACAAAAATTACTTCATGACCCCAGGAGAGGGGCCGAAGCCTGAGCCTACCCAAGCCTCACTGCCTGGGGGGGGTGTAGGGGGAGGAGAGTAGGAAAGAGGAGCAAAGCCCGTGCCCCAGTGCTCTGGGCAGGGGGGCCAAAACTGAAGCTGAAGGGCTTCAGCCCCTAGTCTGGGGGCCTGCAGCTTGAACCCTGCCACTCAGGGCAGTGGGGCTGGGCAGTGGGGCTCAGGCTTCAGCACTGGGCCCCAGCAAGTCTAAGCCAGCCCTGGTGACCCCATTCAAAGGAGGTCGCAACCCACTTTGGGGTCCTGCCCCACAGTTTGAGAACTGCTGAATCCAAGCAAGGAGAAGCACATTGTTGTGTTTCCTCCAAGCAAACCAGAGAGTAAACTATGATTATCACTGATTTCTTTTCCAAAAGTTTATATCAGTAACAAATTACCCTTCTTTCTGTAGCAACTCAGCTCAACTGGCTGGTGTGATTGGGGATAGAATTAAGGTTCTGTCCACTGTCCTACCACTTTCTTACATCTGCATGGAAGGTGCAGCAGAAGCCCTACAGAATCTGCTCTCCCTTCATGCTGTGACCTGCAATGTGGTTAGCCCAAACAGAGTATAAAGGGGGTTCCTTATGCTTATTTACTTCCCTGGGCAGGTGAATAGAGTGTCTCAGGATCTTGCACAATAAGGCTAATTTAATACTGTGAAGGAATGACATTCTTACTCTTGGGTGTTATTGCTGATCACAGCACCACAACATTCAGTACTTTATCCCTGGAGCCTTGTGATTGAGCAGAAGCATGTTTTAATTCTTAGAAATGTACAGGACGGTTCTCATTTAACTAGCAAGACTCCATGTAGCTGTCTTGGGATAACACCACAGCTCGGATCTGTTATGCAGCATAAGAGAAAGTGGTGGCGAAGTGGACTTAATGTGACTATAGAATTAATAAAAAAGAGGGATTATGTCACCACTGTGTGGCAGTTGCTGGTAAATGTTGACTCTAATTGTAGCCAGGGTTCTGTGAGTAATAAAGTAAAATAAAAGGAAAAGATTCTTGTTTGGAAAACTTAAAGTCAAAAATCTCCACTTGTTTTGTATATCAGTAAAGCCTAATGAGCAGCCTTCTTTCTAGAAGTCACTTTTCTATTATAACACCCACATTGCCATGAGTTTAAAACAAGCATGACAAACAGCATTAAAGAGGTATTATTATTATTGGATGGAAGTTTTTTTTCACAATTTACTAAATTAGCACTATTATTAACTTTCTGCTTAGAATCTCTGTTCATCAGAAAGGCTCCTAGAGCCTTTCCCGTGTAAACCACAGAATATTGGAGGCTTGGCTTCAAAGCTTGTCAGAGAGATTTATCAGGAAATTTAGCTAGGGCGTGCAAAGCACTGAGGATGTGATTCTGGGATTCTTTCCATAGAAAATAAGAAAGTGTTGCGAGACTAACTGTTGTCACACTTCCTTTCATATGGTTTCAGGTGCACAAAATGTTGGATTATTTTTGTTTGTTTTTGTTTCGGGGGCTCAAGTGAAGTCAGATAGAACCTCTCAATATTCAGGTGAAACCAAAAATAAGGGTATTCATCCACACAGACTTCTGCAACCAGCATAACTAAATTGGTTGATGTAAACAACTCTTCAGATACCACTGTGAGGGACACAACAGACTACACATGACATTTAAGTGATGAACAGGCCTTGTACAGGCCCTCTGCATGTTTGAAATTCATCCCAAGTGATTGGAACTGGATGATGAGTCCTGCAATTAGAATAAAGAGACATTTTCAAAAGGAGAGTAAAATTCTTGAGTTCCTAGTTATATGAGCCCACAGAGCACCCAAAGGCCAATCCTTATGGAAATACTAATCTCTGTTGAACGGATTCCTTACTAATAGACAGCATAACTAGTTTTATTTAATATTAATGGCTCTAGTATGTTTTATAGTCACGACTATATCTGTTCAGTGAAAAAGAACCCAGCCCCTCCTTTACTCATATTTTTTTTGCTTTAGAGGAGAATGTGTTTTAAAGCTGTGGACAGCCGCAGAACATATGAAGACATTTAAAATATTTATGCCCTTCCCTTGTAATATTTTATGAGTGGATAAATAATTATGAATGAAGGAGTAAATTATTTTTTAACAAAGCTTTTAAAAGGTGGTCATTAGAAGCAGCCCTCATTAACTATAAAATGAAACTTCCATTGGGGGATTAGAGCATGTGTCTGTACCTTGATATAAGATCTGATTATAAAACAGTTACAATGAGGAGAACCTCCAACTACCTTTGTTGTCCCAATAATTCTCAGAATTAACATTATGTGTTATGCTTCAAATTTTTATACCTCATTTTTTAAAAAAGGAGAAGAAAATGTTAAAAAGGAGGAAAAATTAATATTGTATTTTTTATTATTTTAAGAAAAAGTAGAAGATAGAAAAATAGATTATATAGTGCACAAACACTAAACATAACCACATGGGTCAGATCTTCAGTAAGCGTACTTCATTGTTGTTACCCTGGTACTAGAGTACTATGCCGTTTTACATCAGCTGAGGATCAGGACTGAGTGTGTGTTTGTGTGTTTATCTGTGCAGGACTGATTTAAAAGCCACAGAAGTCAATGACCTTTGGACGAATCATATAGCCAAACTGTGACATCTAGCCGGTGGCCAGTACAGAAAGTTCTCAAGAATTACCCTGGCCCATTGGAGACTCAGGTTGGGATTAAGCAACAAGGAAACACAATCCTGTCGTAAACCACATAGTGACCATGAGAAAGCTGTGCTTCAACCCTGTACCTGGCTCTAGACTGGATATAGGGATTTTCAACTCTTTTGGATTGCACCTTGCTCTTTTCTGAGCAGCCACTCCTAGGCTTTCCTACCTAGCGCCTTCCACAGACCTCCACCTGCTTTGTACTATCCTCTCCTGTCCAGCTACCCTCCATTGTGGGTTTCCTTCCTTTTAGGTCCTATGCTGGGCTGAGTGGAGAGATGAAAAGGAGCCTGGGAAAGACAAAAGCTGAGCTCAGAGGGTGGACAGAAGAGTGCTTAGAGGAGAGAAGACAGACTCCCTGGGAAAAAGTGGCTGGGCCCAGTTTCAGCCTAGGTTGAAGACTTTGTGTTTTGTTTGTTTTGATCTTGGAGACCCTGGAGGGGACTTTTGTTAGTGACTTAGTCAGAGGGCCATGTCACTACAGGAAGTTAACTCTATGGCTAGAATAGGCCAAAAATTGTTCTGAGGGAAAATGAGGCAGAACACTGTGAGGATGTTAAATTGTTACATGTGGTGGAGAATGTAGACACATCAGTTGCCTCTGAAATAAGGGAAGATGGAAGTCATACAGGTATTTGGAAGCTATACTGAGGCCTTCTTTGCTGGGGAAAAGCTTACTCTCCCAGTCTGGGGAAAATAGGTCAGATGTGGTCAATGTATTTTTTGTGCCAGTTTCAGAAGAAAACCAAGCTGCCAGCCCTTCATTGGACTATACAACTTTCCCTGGGGCTGGGCAAAGTTTGGTTGTGAAGAGGTACTAGAATAACCAGGACCTCCTCTTTCATCTCCTGAGAACCAAGAGCAGCAGTGGGAGGTAGCACTGGATCTGCAGAGGTGACTGACAATCTTAAGAAAATCAGCAACAAGACCTGGTAGGAAACGAGACCATCAGTAGCGGGCAAGGAAAAGATATTCAAGAACCAAGAGGCCGGAGGCCAAGCTAAGGGTGAATTATGCCTGTGGCCAGTTGGGACACATACGGAGGGCTTGTTACTATGTAAACTTGGCCATAAAGGCTTACTATGGGGGTGGGGAGAGATTGCAGAGATTCTTCCTGTGGTCAATATATGGACATTAGTTGTCTGTTTTGGGTGTGGGGAACTTGGACACAGGAAAAAGTACTGCCTCCATGGAAAATAAGTGTTTGCAACAGGAAACATGGGGGGCCCAGGAATGAAAAAGAGAAGGAAGTGCTGTCCTGCAGCATGAGTATTGAGAAAGCCAGTAAAGCTGAGGTACTATGGATGAGGAAAGGCCTTACATTTATGATTCCATACCACTCAATAGTAAGTTAGAAGGTATTGCTGCCTTAGAAATGAAGACTGGGGAAAGGGACCTAGTCAATTTGATTGAAGAGTGCTGAGAAACACTAACTACTTTGGAACAGGTCCTGCAACCCAAGAGGGGGTAGTATATACACTGTTAACAGAACTGTATGAACCCCAGGAACAGATAGGTGCCAGGGTGCAGAAGTTTGAATTTGAGCGTGTATGGTAAATAGTAGGAATGCAGATGGTGCATTATGGAGAAGGAGGCTGTAGTCACCTGTACTATCAGTGTACCTGGAAGCAACTGGCTAAAGAGCATCAGGATACTCTGAAGGAGATGAGTCCCATGATTTCGATGGTCAGTAAGCTTGATGAGGAGCTTGAGCATCCATGAGCACAGACCCTGCAGCTTGAAGATAGAAGACATAAATAAGCCAGGTTGAGGAGGTCTAAGATGAGCCCTTCATTGGAGAGGTACTAGGGTAACCTTTCCCTGTAAGGGTCAAGGAGACCTTTGGGTAGTGAGCCCTGGTCAGTTAGCCCTGTCACATGACACTTATGCTGTGGGGTGTTGAGACATTAGAGGAAGGAATCCCAGCTGTGGAGGGCTGTCTGAAAAAGAAAGCAGAAGGCTGTGAAAAGAGAGGGGAGCACAAGTTAGGCAGAGGCCTATGGAAGATTCCAGATAGGAAGGCCTGGGAAGCAATACTCAGGAAAGAGCAGGGAATAACCCACAGACACTCAGAAGATGGAAAAGAGCCAGGGAAAGTGAAAACTGAGTCCAGAGTATGGGAAGAAGAGTTATTGAGAGAAGACTGACTCGGTGTACTTTGAAACTAGGGCAAAGACTTAGGTTTGGTTTGCAGTTGGATACCCTGGAAGGGGTGAACAATATTTAATGACTTAACCAGAGGTCCAAGTGACTGCAGCAAATCACCTCCACAGTTGGAGTAGACCAAACACTCTAGTGGGAAACTAAGACAGAGTGACATGATACTAGGTCTTACTGTGAGAAGGTGCTCTGAGTGGGTGAGTGGTTACAATAATATCTCTAGAGCATGACAAAATCAGCTATTTAGCCCACTCATCTGTGATAACATTTATATTATTAGTTGTTTGTACTGAAGTAGCAACCAGAAGCCACAGCTCCATTGTGATAGGCTCTGCACAAGTATAAACAAGGAGATGGTTCCTGCCCTTAAGAGCTTACAATTGAAGCCCAAGAGTATAGAAAGTACAACAGTTGAGGAGAGCACAAGGAAATATAAAGACAATACTGGTTAGCACAGTAAGCAATTGCCACAATAGGTGTCTAACCAGGGTTGGTTGGAGGGAGGCGAGGGAAGGGAAGAGGAAGGGGATGTTGTTTTGTAGGTATTGTGATAGAGAGGAATACTAAGGAAGGGGATATAGGGAAATAATTAAATTATCCTTAGAAAATATACTGTCTTTGACTGCAAAAGAGGGTAAAATATTGTTTAGATATACTTCAGTTTATCAAAGGCAAATGTAACTTAAAATCTGAATGCACTAGAAAATCTCAAGTCCATAAAGCAATCTAGATTTGACATATTATCTTGTTTATCATTTTATTTTGGAGGTTGCCATAGCTGTTTGTTCAATATTCCTTCTGTTTTCCAGATTCTTTCTGTGATGGTAGCTTGGGTTTAATTCTGCAGTATTTTCTAAAGGCAATATTATCACTTGCCCTATGAGGCTGCTAAGGGAAGTGAAGGGGCATAAGACATATCCGTACTGCCCCGTGTGGACTCTCCACTTGGCTAGTGCATGTGGAGAGCACCTTCTGTGCAGGCACTACTTTGCCTCACATATGGCAGGGAATGAGTGAAAAAGGGTGGAGAATGGGTGGAGAGTTGACGTCAAATCACAATGTACTGGCCTGCGCAGCTGAGTCTGTGTGGCGGGGGAAGTAATCTTTTCATTATATGAGCCAGTAGCAGATTACTTTTACACTACAGCAAGAGGTGAAGCAGGGAAGGCGTCGATTCTGAGAGTTGTCTTTTCGTTTCTTAGCTGATCATGAGGCGGCACAGCTATGCACTGCCCCTCAGTGGTATAGTGGTAAAAACATGTCCCCAAAATGACAAGTTACTCAAGTTTACCCTTTCCTGCACTACTGGTGCCCCTTATTCAGGGCTAGAAGGGGAGTGACACACTAGCCCAGAATGACTAAGCTAATTTCTGATTGCACTACGTGGAAGAAGTGAGTGAAGCTGCTAAAAATCTATGTGACATTACTTTTATTAAAATACATAAATCACAGCTATAAGGCTAATTACTTCCATATTTTTGGCAGACATTAATATTTTGGGAAGTATAAAGTTCATTAACATAAGATTTAGAATAAAATTTGCAAAATCACCTAAGTGACTTAGACTCTTGTGTCATTTTTGAAAGTTACTAGGCAGTTAGGAGCCTAAATTCTACTTTCTTTCAATTGCACTTAGGGTTTAAAATCACAAAGATTATTCTGAAAAAAATGACCCGCAAATTCTGATGTTTAAGTGGACTTTCTGTGAGAGACACTTAATATTTAAATATAGTATGATATTCAATATGGCATTGCCATGTTCGCAGATTTGATTTTTTTTTTATTTTGTATACCATTACTACCATTAGAAAACATGTGATTCATTGACAGAAATGAAATTTTTTTTTTAGATTACCCTCTGATGCTAAAATTTCAGTACATCTTTTTAAAAAAATCCAATACAATATTGCATACAATCCCTAGAACTGAATCTTACTCAGTCTGATATCTTTTTGCTCTAACTGCATGTTTTGAATGGAAAGTTCCTCACAGCATCATTTTTCATCTTTCGTTTGCATATTGAAGGTCACCGTTGGAACAAGACACAGCAAATAAGGAGTTGTTTTGTTGGCAATAATAGTAGCTGAAATTGTTGGTAGAATACAAAAAGCAAGATATAAGTTGGAGTAGAACAGAATTTTAAATAAATCAGCTCTTTTAAACTACATGGTCATTGTTCTTGAAAGCAAAGTAAATCAATGAATAAGTACTAATGAAGCATTTCTAAGTGGGCTTTTGGGGGTTTGTTTTTAAGATTCTGGTGCACTCAACGGGATACTCCCCTGGGTGGCTCATCTGCCCCTAAGGACAAGAACAATAACAACAAAAATCATCAACTGAAATATTACCATAATAGCTGAGCACAAAAGCCTGCAGTTTTTATAAACTTCATTCATGTTCCATAACATTAGTAAATAGATTAATAATTGTCAGTGGAAAGGGTTTTTTTTTTTTTACTTTCTGCCACCACAAGTATCATCAATGTAGTCAGTGCAGGGAATAGAAGGATAAAAGGAAGAAGAAATAGAGGGGAGAACAGTAACAGAATGTATGCACAGATAGAGCAGCTTGTGTATGAAGTCTCTGCACAAAAGAGGGGAAAATGATTTATAGTTAGTGAATTCTGCTCTAAGGAAGCCTTTACTGGTATATGGAGGGAATGCAAAACAACAGAACTTAGGAAAGGAAATTGGGGGATTTAAAAAATAGCTAAACACAGAAAACTGTGAAGTGTAATAGAGTAAAATATGAACTGCAACATAATGTTACTCCGGGGGGGGGGGAGGGGAACCCTGATATTCGACTGTAGGTTAGGGAGGCCAGCCAGCACATGCACAGGCACAGCATGATAGGTTAGTCATATACATGTGCTGAGGACAAGTTGATAATTTTCAGAGGAGAAAATGCGTATAACACTTATGAAAAAATAGTAAGCACACACTGTATTGTGGGTGAATACTAAACTGCAAAAACTGGACATAGGATAAACAACTTGGACCTGGCATTATCCAAAAGTCTGCATACCTCAGATTCAGAGGAAGTCTGGAAATGATGCATGTACTAAATGTGGAACAGAGCACTTGCAGATATGGGTGGGAGGAAAGGGATGCCAGGTTTTAGCTAAAGAGATCCAACATTTTGGCTATATTGATCCTACCACAACTGCTGTACGTTTGAACCAAGGATGAATCCATCAAGCTTCAGAGGAATCTGCAGATAAGATAAAGGAGAAGCATAAAAGCAAAATAGTGGTCCCTCACACATAAATACAACTTTTAAAAAGTAGGACTTGAGTTGTTAAACCTTATTAATGCTTTAGCTATACAGGGAACAGCTAATGAAGAATGAAATTTATAAGTCATCTACATATTCCATGTTAGCATTAGTATCAATAACTAATGCAATGTGATGATCAATGCGGGGATAGGTGCACATGCACAGATTCTTATGTTTGCGAGGTTTCACTTGAGTCCAGCAAATTAAATGCTTATAGCAAAGAACAATTAAATGAATGGGCATTGGGTGAAAAGTAGTTTCTGCAGAAGAGATGAAATAGTGGTTGTATAACAGTGATATTTATGATTCCTCATCAACAAACAATCCAGCTACTTGAAAGGTACCAACTGTGGGGTCATCTCTGAATTTCCTCTCTACTTAGAATCATAGAATGATATAAGATTAGGGTTGGAAGAGACCTCAGGAAGTCATCTAGTCCATTGAGTGGTTCCTTCATTCTGCAGGGAAGCTTCTTTTTTGATGGCAGTGAGATCTGAGTCCTTATTGCTAAAGTCATCCTGTAAACTATTGTCTGGGGAAACCATTACCTGAACAATTAGAGTGACACAGATGCAGTAAGGTGGTGAAGAGTTAAGAATACCAAACAACAAATAATGTTCTGTACCACAGATCTTGAATACATATATATGCATTATCTTAGGAACGGAGAAATAGGTGGAGCTAGATGATATTGACATGGAGAATCACTGCCTATTGACCAGCACTGAATAGATCCAAGAAGTGCTAAACATGAACAGCTAAGGTGGGAGTGGGGCAACTGTGTTTGCGATGGCTGCCATTCTGGCTGATACCAGGGATCTCCAAAGCTAAAAGCATGAGTATCTAAGCTAAGAGTCAGTCTCTCTAGCTGACAGCTATAGCAGACTCTCATACTTTGTGGAGTGGGCACCAAGGTAGGGGACATGTAACATACATTGATCAATGAGTTACATGCTTAGGGAGAACCAACTAAGGAGAGGGTGCAAAGATGGCTACTCTCTGGCAGTACTGGATAAGCTTGCTATTGAGTGATAAGAAACTCCAATAAGAGGTGAAGGAAAGATCCAGATAACTGATCATATAACTTGCCACTTACACGCTGTTGCAGATGGTGTGGGGGCGAGAGATACTGTGTGTGCACAGAGATATCTGGGAAATATAAATCCTGATTAACCTAGCAATTTTATATCCACTTATTTGGCACTATGCCTGGGCAATAGCCTTAGGCAAATGCTGGGAAATAAGAAAAGAAAATGATGAAAAATGGAAAACTGAGTGCAAGGTTTGGGAAAAGGAGCCACTTACCCACTGGCTATATATTAGTACTTGCAGGATAACATAAATTTTTGGAGATTTGATTCAGACAAACATACTCAGATGGTTACTCATATTTTGTTTGGAACACCTTTCCTCTTGTGACTGTAAATCCCAAATATAAATAGGCTTTCTTGTAAGAACCAATAAATAATGTAATATAGTATTTCCTGCTTCTAGTCAGGCCAGAGACACTCTGACTGATACAGGTGGTCAAAAAATGGAGTTCTGTACAAATGAAATGCTTTGTGACATCACCATTGTTGTATGCAGCTTAGTTGTTGCTGTGTCAGTCCCAGGATATTAGAGAGACAAGTTGGGTGAGGTAATATCTTTTATCGTTATCTTTCCCAGACCTGTAGAAGAGCTCTGTGTGGCTCGAAAGCTTGTTTCTCTCACCAACAGAAGTTGGTCCAATAAAAGATTTTACCTCACCTACCTTTTGAAATCACATGGATTTCAGCAAAGTTTCACTTCAGAGAAAAATGGGGGGCGGGGGGGGGGGAGGGGAAGTTCTGACAATGTCAAAATGTCCTATTTTGACTCTTTTGGAATGGTATCTTTTGAATTTTTATTTTGAAACGACTTTTCATTTCAGTCTTTACAAATTTTTCTATTATAACATAAAAGAGTACCAAAACAAAACATTTTTAATCTATCAGAAACTATTTTTTTAACAGTTTTCTTTCATGTACGGCTCTAATGTGCAGCTCTCATGAATAGCTTTCCTTGTATTTTGCAGTTTCTGTTTCTAACTTCATCTGGAACTTAAACATGTAAAGATGCACAAAAATGAAAAACAGTATCATTTATAAGAACTGAATTTTTTAGCACTTGAGAGAGATCCAGCTGGAAGTGGGTTGGTGTTTAGAGCAAATAGTTAAGTTCAATTCTTATTTTCTCTTGAATCAAATTATCTTTCTCTGCTTCATGTCAGTTGGCTAAAACCCAAGGCTCATCACTGACATAGCTCTTGACAGTTGACCTTTTTATTAAAGTATCACTCCACTATTATACTCTTTCTAGGATTTAAACAATTCTTAACATGGTGCTTTCCCCCCAAAATTTGAATATAAATTACACCTCTAGCAAAAGCTATAAAGAATTTCCAGTGGTTGCTTTCTAACTATCTTGCTGAACTCCATAATCACCCACTATTGCATGAATTAATCAGTTTAACCATCTGATGGATCTTCATTTGCTTGTGAGTAGCAAAACTAAGGTTTACCTTCCTAGAATAGAAAAGAAAAACAGATAAGAGAATAAAGACAATAATTGCCTAAAGTAACCTTTAGTCCATGCTGTTTGATACGGAAATAGCATAATTAAATTCTTTAGCCAAAATTAGGAATGCAAATGACAATCTCTTTACAACTGTACCACACGTGACTATGGCCAGGAGTGCACTTGGAGAAGACAGGCAGTCTGAGTAACCTAATACAACACTACTCTCTGGCTACATTCTCAACTGCCAAGAGTAGTGGCAGTAGCATATCCTGTTTCCAAAATGGAGAGTAATTAGGTTGCAGTACATATTGTATCATCAAAAGGGATTTAAATAAAAAGAAACCTGAGGTGTGAGGCTGACAACCATGTGATTTCTTATAATTCTGTTGTACATTTAGTGATTTAGAAAGGGATTTTATTACTATCTGAAAGCAACTCCATATTAAACCCACAAATTAGTTTCTGTTCTGTTGGAATCTAGTTATCTTCTATATTGGGCAAGAGTAAAGGAAAACAGGGGAAAACAGATTTTAAAATTAAACTTTAAATTAAAAGTTGTGATGGATACCTCAAAATTATACAGTATATTTGCTAGCTAGCATTTATTTGGGGTGGTTTATACAGAGTTAGAGCCCTGATGCAAAATTTTGATTAGCTGAAAAAACAGTTCCTCCTCTCCCCCCCACTATGTTTTCTGCAGCTTTATCTCATTTAATTTGCTGCAGTTTCTTATTTCCTGGATACCTTCATTAATTTACTTCTGGGCTTGAGAGCACCAGAAATGTTCAAGTTTTGTGTTAAGCATCACCTGCTTCTGTCCATGGGGAATAAAATATGCCACTTTATGCCATTTTAATGCTTGGTTGGAAATCTTTCAGTGTTATATATCGGCACGCATTACTTGTGAAATTACATGCGACTTATCTGGCCAGAGCTTCTTGGGTCTTCATTCTGAAAAGAGAGAAACAAAAATTGCACTTGCTGGGTGAGATAAAGACAGAAAGGGTAGATAGTAATAGGAAAAAGGCTTCCCTGAACAAAAGGATCCTAGGATAGGGTTTCCATGTTTCAGGGGCTGAGGGATTGATGTCTGCCAATTCATCACTCACTTTTTGCTCCCCTCAAAAATGTGCATTCTGGTGTTCCACAGTAGCAGTACACCACTTCTTTTCTTATATCAAGAGTTGAATAGTTAGTATCATGTGATGGCAGTTGGCTCTTCTGCTCCTCCCCTATTTGAGTTAGTGGACTCAAATAGAGCTAGTCAGAAAATGGATTTTTTTTCTGTGGAAAAATTTAACTTTTCTGTGAAGTCAAAATATTTCAATTTGGAAATGCAGTCATGGTAACTTATGCTCTCATTCTCCTCTTTAGACTGGGCTCCCTGAGCAATAGAAGTTGTGGCCAATGGGAGCTCTGGGGGCAGTGCCTGCAGGCAGAAGCAGTGTGTGGAGTCCCCCCCCCATCCCAGGGGCCACAAGGGTGTGTTGGCTACTTCTGGGAGCAGCATGGGGCCAGCAGGCGGGAAGCCTGGCTTAGCCCCGCTGCACTACCACTCGGGAGTCACTCAAGGTAAGTGCCATCTGGCGGGAGCCCCCACCCCAACCCCAACTCCAACCCCCAGCCTTAAGCCCCCTCCTGAAGCCAGCATCCCATACCCCCCCCCGTACCCTGAATACTCTGCCCCAGCCCTGCGCCCCCTCCTGCACTCAAACTCCCTCCCAAAGCCTGCATTCCCTCCTGCACTCCAACCCCTGGTCCAGCCAGGTCAAAGTGAGTGAGGGTGGGGGAGAGCGAGCGATGGAGTGAGGAGGGCAGGGTGTGGAGTGAGCAGGGCAGGGCTTTGGGAAAGGGGCAGGGCCTCAGGGAAGGGGTGGGGTAGATCCTGGGTTGCACTTAAATTCAAAAAGTGGTCTTGTGCATAAAAAGGTTGGAGACTGTCATAGAAGTTCCTGACTGTGGTGCATCATGAGAGATATAGTCTGACTGGGGAGCCCAGCTCATAGTGGAGAATGGGGATATGAGGAAACTGACTATAACTCCCATGAGGTAGCACAGCAGTATATCTGAATCAAGGTATTTTTGTTTCTTCAGCATTTGCTTTGTTGGCTGAAAAAATCAAAAAAGGAAGCACTAGTTTTGAAAAAAAATTGTTTAGTTGAAAACTTAATTTTCTCTCGAGAAACAATTTTGACAATGAATAGCCCTGCCCTTGGCTGGACCTCATTTTCAAGGATGTCACTCATGTAAGCACCCAAATTACCTACATGCCATATGGATTTGGTTCCTCCTCACTTTCAACTGCTGAAAATTATTTATATCAGAAACAAAGAATAATGAAGCTGAGGGTATAGGAAGAGTCACTCACAGCAAAGGGAGGAATCCCACAGCACTGTGTGTTTTCTGTGTAAATATGTTTTGTTTCCCTCTTTGAGGGTGTCTGTCACACCTGCAGCCTATATTTGGGCCATTGGCAGATTGAGACATATGATTCTCCGGCTAGGACTTGTTAAGGTTTTTTTTAAGAAGGCTGAGGGTGTGCTTCCCACAATGACAGAGGAGGGAAAGAGATGTTGAAGGTGGTTGACTGGCTGAGCTCCTATTGAACAGAATATTTTAATGCTTCTTGAGATTTCATTGTATTGTTAACTGCATATTAGGGGTCCTAGAGCCTAAGGGAAGCATCTCTTTTAATTATTATGTAACCTGAGATAACAAAATAAATTCAGTCCTTGGTTCACCCTAATAACTTTGGTGGAAGAAATCTTCCCCTGTCCTTCATGAGACATGTATCTGGCTTCCTCCTCTAAGCCAGTTCATCCGTACAAGATGGCATATTGGAATAGGAAGCATTACTCTTAACCTGCAATGAGCTGTGCAAAGGAAGCTCTTTTCAGTGCACAACAAGTTTTTTGAAACCTATAAACCCCCAGAACAATGCTACATACTATTAAGGGTCATCTAGGAACACACATACAAACACAAACACTGCCCCCCCCACAGGGAGGGGGCACAGACATTCCATGAAGGCTGATCTCTCTCCTCCCAGTGACTTGCAGTGCAGCTTTTTTACTCTCTAGCGTGGCTGTATTGGGCAAGTAACAATCTTGCCCTTAATGAACAGCCAGCCAAAGGTGGAAGGAGGACATTATATTGATTTCAAAGAATGCTGGTGGGTAAAGTTAGCATAGGTGGTGTGGTGAAGAAGACCGCTGATGAAAGGGTTAAAAGGCAGTTCTCCAATAAAGGCTATCATTTCTCTGTACAGATTTGTCACCCTTTCTTAGACCCTCTTGGATAAGAGCCTTATGGTTTCACAAAGGATATTCTGTTGCGATTCAATAATGACCTTAACTTTAGAGAAGCTTAAGGCTTTAGCATTAAAGTGTACATGGAGACCCTAAATAAAGGATTTTATTTTAAAGCATTACAATAGAATGAAGATCTGTTACTATATTACACCAAAGAACCAAAGAAAATGATACCAAAAACTATGAACTGGAAAATGTCTTAAACTTCCTATTAAAGAGACATGGTGGATGAGGCAATATCTTTCATTTCTGTTGGTGGGAGAGATAAGCTATGAGCTCAAAGAGAGCTCTTCTTCATGTCTGGCAAACTTATGCAGAGAGCTCTCTTGCCAGCAAAATAAAACCACACCCAACTGCAGAGATAAAGGAAGAGGGAGGCATGCGTTAGGACACTAATTGGGCCCTGGGTGATCACTACTTCTCACCACCCAACACAGATGTAATGAGATGGAGTAGTACCCATGTAAGAGAAGTTAAAACTACTGATTATTCCTCAGAAAAGGTTTTTAATGACTTTCGACTACAAAGGCAACGCAGACAAAATAAGAAAAGCAAGATTAAAGACCAGCACTGAATAAGGATTAGTATAAATGACAAGTTATACTGAAGACAAGCACAAATACATAAAGTTATTATTCATTAGCTATTTACTACTATTTTAACACTACAGTATTAATACAACTTGAGATCAATTCTGCCTGAGCAACCAGGCTTCTTTACTCCATAACCTTACCCGGCATTTTCCCAAAAATATGTTTCCCTTCAGCTGGCCATTTTCCACACTGGCCAGGTACAGATGGTCATGAAGTGCACGTCCCTTCGGTTCAGGGGGTGTGGGTCAGGTTTCTCTTACGACCGAAACACACACATAGTCCTGTGCCTTTGTACTTTTTATGTGATCTGTCCGCCGTGTCTTAAAACAGACCAACCAATTAGGATCAGTCAAATTTTTATTGTGGTTAGCGTTGTCGCCTTGGCTGTATAATTTATACTTACTTATCTTCTTGTGTTGCTTTGACCATATAATTTATATATATTTATTTTCTTGTAGCCAATTGTTTTAATTGTGAGGCACAACTTATCTCCTTTTATAGGAGTTAGAATGTGTTATCTGGTTGCAGCACGTTTTGACCATAAGTCTTAGCTTACTTCTGCAAAGCTTGCCCTCTTTACCTCTGCAAAGCATGCCCTTTTCACCTTTGCAAAGCGGAAGTTTGCGGCCTCACACTAACAATACCTTTGTTCATTTTAAGCTTAGCAATACTTTTGCTCAGAGATTAATCACACCAACAGGAGGCAGTAGCTTTGTTGGTCTGAGACACTCTCCTGATGACAAACCTCTGTCCACACCGGTGCTTTTTGTTGTTAAAACTTTTGTCAGTCAGGGGTGTGTTTATCCTTCTGTGGAGAGCCAAGAGTTCTCCAAATAATAAATTGGAGTCTTAACTTATTTTCAGGGCTAATTTGTAGAGCTGACACTGAGTAGTATTAGCTGTGCAGATACAATAATAGTAAAGCATAATTTTAATTTAATACTGTATATATGGATAAATACCCTATGTGTGAACCCATACATTACATATGCACCCATATATCCATGTCAGAGATAAGAAATAAAGCAAATGTTAAGAGCAAACAGGAGTATAAATGAACAAAATAACAGCAAACCCTGGCATGGTGTTTCAGCAGTCTAGGTGGTAGTTTATTGATCTTTCTGCACATCTGAGACTATGGTTTGATTTCCCACATCACCAATTAAGTTGTGAATTGAAACACATAGTAATTAGCAGCCAGTTTTCAGATCTCTGTGAACCAAGCAAGCAAGACAGAATAGTTGTCTTCTGGGAAAATGGAAAAACTAGTAGAAGGAAATTATGGAGACACTCTTGAATTATATATCTGGGAAGAGTTGGAAAGGCTCTTATTTACAGTTTTCATGGTTGAGTTACTATAGTCATTGTACTAGAGCATTTCTGTGATTACCATAACCTTAAACAACCAACACCCTGACAATTAATGACAATACTACTGCAAGCCTCCTCTGTTTTAGGCCAGTTTACAGAATGAACACTGCTCTAAACTGTTTTTATTAGCTTGTTGAGAGCAACAGTAGGTGGTTACACCAAATACTCATACAGGATGAAATCCATCCTTGTGCTAAGAACCAGCGCAAGCCCAATGTACCACTTAAATCGTACTTTTGCCCTACTTTTGAGAGTTTGACTGGGCTTCAGTAAAGCCTAAGCTTTGTGCTGGTTCTCTGCACAAGGCTGAATTTCACCCACAGGGCAGAACTGAAGATATTGTATAGAGTCCTATTCCTACTGAAGTCAATGGGAGCATTGCCATTGAATCGATTTGACCTACTTTTTATAGAAACATAGTGGAAAAGATTTTTGTCCCCTAAAACTGGTTCATGATGGGTGAATTTTACCCATAATGAAAAGTATATTGCAAAGGACCTTGCAAGGCCATCTTTGCTCTATGTCAGAGGTGAAATTCACCCCCAGTGTACAATGCTCTTTCCATGAGGTTGAACTGGTGAGTGCCATATTTGTGCAGGTCATTGGAGCTGGGGTGAATTTCACTCTCTGTATATTAAAAAAGTCCTATGAAAGAATACCTGCAAAACAGAAAATTGATCACAAGAATAAACTTCTATGAATAAAAAATGAATATTATATCAGTGTCTGTGTTATGCATTATTTATAAGCTATTAGAAAAGAAGATCAACTCTAGGACTACATTTGTTTGTTTTAAATTATATAGCCTGATTTTCAGAGCATTCACAGCTTTGACTAACATCATTATGAAATCTAGTGCTCAATATCTCTGAAAATCTGGCCACTTATATTTTGATACATAATGATTGCCTGATTGCTTTACATCCTTGTTTGCCTGCATAGTGGATTAAATGTATGGCAGCTGTCCCAAGAGGCTATCCAAAAATAAGATGTTGTAGCTTATGAGTTTCTCCAAGTGACCAGTAGTGCAAATGTCTAATAAATTCACGGAAAGAGGTTACAGCACTGGTAGTATATAGCGATTATGATGCAATAATATCCATCATATATTGAGAACCTTTCTGACTACTGGAGCTTATTATGAAAATGAGGAAGTTGAGGTATATATTGGGTACTGATAGCAGGAAATCACCATGGACACCAGTGCAGAGAAGTCAAATATGATGAAGAAAAGAAAATAGAAAGATGACAAGATGTAGTATCCATGGCAACAAGTGGAAAAGAAACAACTTCAAAAAGTTGAAACCCCTATGCTTGTCAGTGTTATTAAAATGAAATTTGCAAAGTTATATACACATTCAAAATTCTGCCTGAGCAGTTGGATTGTGTGTCAGCTGTTAGTGTCACACAGGTATAAAAGGGTCAAATGACTAATGGATCATTTGTGTTGTAGTATTTTACTCTTACCAATCTGCTTGTGAATAATATAACATCTGGATTTGTAATGAACACTGGAGATCTGATCCAGTCATCTCTGTGTGTGTATGTATATAAAGCTCCATCCAGTCTACCCTTCTGTATCTACTAATGATGTGGCACAGCATACTGCAACTGTGTGCAACAGTGTGTAATTGGATGAAGCACAACATATCCTGAAGTAAAACAATGTGATGTGGGGGAAAAGAATAAGAAATACAATTTCCTTCTGAGCTGACATTAGTTCTCATTTTGAATATTGAACATATGGTTTGAAGCTAATGTAATGGACAAAGGAAGAGTGACAGGATAAGTGCTTGTGGTCCCTGATACACAGAGGATACAATAATGTTTTGTTTGCCTGAAATATTTTGGGATACTTTGGCATATATCTAAATAAAACAGGCTTGCATTTGCTATATCAGATTTGATTTTCTCTTGTTGAAGCTCTAATGTTTACTGTTTGATATCACAGTACCTGCCTTATAAAGGAATATGGTTTAGGATTTGAACAGATGTTGCTCTCAATATACTGTATCATGGTAGATTTTTTTTTCTAAAGTGTAACCATATTTTAAGAAGAAAAGATCCATGTGTATATAAATAAGAGCAGAATTTTCATTTTTGGTTCAATTGAATTTTAATGTGGAAATAATTTATAAATATTATCAAGAGAGAAAGAAAGGTGAAGAAAATGAAGTTCTCTATTAAAATGTTTTCATGCCTGAGTGTCTAAAATGACACTACCATCTCCATATTAAGACAACGATAAAAAGTGACCCGATTTTTCAAAGATTTTGAGCACCTGCAGCTCCAATTGATTTCAAAGGTAGCTGGGGTTGTTAGGCACTTCCAAAAATCAGGCCATGTTTATTTAAGTATCTAAGTGTAGCTCCACCAGGGCCAAATACAAAGCTCACTGAAGTCAATAGGAATATTTCCAGTGACTTTTCCTGGGCTTTGGCTCAGGCCTTAAGCTGCACAGTAAATGCATGTGTGTCTGAAAGAAAGAGTTATCATAGCTCAAAAGGTGAGGGAATCTAAATAAAGTGATTGAACAAAATATGGCTTCAGAGGCAGATTTATGCACTGATTTCATGTTATATTGTTTTCCTGATTAGTGAATAACCTTTCTACCTTTTGTTTTAAAATATTTCAAACTGAAAAACTATTACAGAAATTGTCAGCTCTGATACATAACTAAGAGATGGGGAGGGACTACTTAAATATATGCAAATACTGTAAGAGCACACTATAAATGCAGACAGGCATAGTTACTAAAATAATCCATTATAGCAAAAAGAATATAAAACTAAATTTAATCCAAGAGTCCTTTAATTTACAGATACAGCATGGATAATGTTCTCATTATGTGTATAGTTAACATGTCTAATTATATGCCTTCAGTAATGCCACTTGTTCTATACAAGCTAAGCAGGCTAAGATCAAGTGGGTTCTTTAATGGGAGACGTTAAAGGAAACCCAGGAAGCAGTGTGGATAATTCAGGGGTTGAATTTCTCTCTGAATCAATATGTTATGAATATATGATATAGCCTGTATCCTATTCCCCCTAAGGAAGATTGCCATATAACCAATTTATAAAGGTTCTGGAAAAAGTGAAAATGAAATGTAAATGTAGAAAATTTAATTAAATGGACAGCAGATTTAAAGAAGACAGGAATGGGAAGCAGGAATCCCAACACTGTTAAACAGCAAGCAACAACAACAGCAACAAAAAAGAGAAAAACTTTTCAAAGCTTTGAGGAATCAAATGGTGCCTCCTACACAAGAAGATTAGAAAGTTTATAATGAAATCTTGGAAATGAGAAACTAGGAGACCTTTCTAATTACATCTATGATTCAGAGGTAAGAGGAGAATGAATCCAAGAGATTTATTAGTCCATTCTAATTTTTCAGATCCATATGAAAAAAAAAGCCTTACTCTTAGGCAGAAATACCACAAGGGAACTTCCTATGATTGACTTATCTTTGTTACACTGAGATGAAAGCAAAGATACATTTTATCATCCACACTATGTAGAAAGATAACATAGAAAGTTATGGGTCATGTGTGGAGCTACTGTATGTTAACAGAAATGAGTGTTCATTTTGTTCTGTGTATTTGCCTCAAAACCTGGAAGCTAATGAGCAGTATCCCCCCCTCCCCGAATAAGCTGAAAAGCAAAATATAAAACCATATCTTAGAGTTGACATTGATAAGATTATTATAGTACTGGAAGTGGCTGTTTTGCTAACAGAGGAACATTTGTCATAGAGTTAGAGGTGACAGGTTGTCTTGTCATTAAGACCCAGGAGTGGTATCTGAATTCAGTTCCCAGTTCTGCCACTAACTTCTTTAGGCAAGTTATTTAACCTCCTGTCCCTCAAGTCCATGGATGAAATCTTGGACCCACTGAGATCAATGGGACTTTTGTCAATGCCCTCCATAAAGCCAAAATTTCACCCCATGGAGATAACAGTATTTCCTTCCTCTAGTGCTTTGTTTTGATTAAAAAATTCCCCTCTCACCCCTATGAGTGGTATGTTTCTTCCTCAACCTCGGGTCCTCTACCAGAGCCGCTGGAAAGGTTGAGTTTCGCGCTATCTTAGCTTTGCCCAACTGGATCTCTGTACGAGAGCTCCATGTCCTCAGCGGATCGTCTAGGAGCACTCCCCAGCTTAGGTCAAAAAGCGCCCGATGCTCTTACACCAACCATCGGGAACTCACTGCCTTTCACTTTTCACAGCCTCACTCGTCCCTATCCAGACCTGTATTATTCTCCATTCTCATATGCCGTCTTCCGATCTTTCCTCCACTACAAATGCCACCTGCAAATTCGATCACCACCTCGCTGTCTTCTAAATTCCATCCGTCTATTACCAAATGAAAAATAATGCTGATGCACTCCTCCCCCCCCGCCCCCCCCCCCCCTTCCCACCCCCCCCCTCCCCACCCCCACCACTCCTCCACACCCCCTCCCCCCCCTCCACCCCCTCCCCCCCCCCCCCCCCCCCTCCCACACACCCCCCCACCCCCCTCCCGCCCACCCACCCCACCCCATCCCGCCCCCCCCTCGCCCTCTCCCCTCGCCCCCCACCCCCCCACGCCGCCCCGCCCCCCCCCCTCCACCCGCTGCCACCATCCCCCCCCCCACCCCCCCAGCCCCCGCCACCTCTGCCCGCGCCACCCCACCCCCCCCCAGCCCTCCCCCCCCCCCCCCCCCACCCACCACACCCCTCCCCCCCCGCTCACACCCGCCCCCTCTCCACCCCTCCCCCTCTCCCAACCCCCCGCCGGCCCCCTCCACCCTCCCCCCCCCACCCCTCCCACAACCCCCCAACGTCGGCCCCGGTCGCTTCCCCCACTCTTCACCTCCCCCCTACGCCCACTCCCCCCCCGCCCCCCCCGCTCCCACCTCCCCCCCCCCCACCACCCCCCCCCCCCATGCCACACCCCCCCCCCCGCCCCACCCCCCCACCCCCCCCCCCCCCCCCCCCCCCCCCCCCCCGCCCCCCCCCCCCCCCCCCCCCCCCCCCCCCGCCCCCCCACCCCACCGCGTCCGCGTATCGGGCGGTCACAACTTAACTGCGACCTCCCCTGCTGGGTCCTTCGTTTTGGTGAGTCCGCCCGGGTGCAGCTCGTCTCGCCCCGTGGTTGCGTGTCGTGTCGCCGTTCGCCGCTCTTAACTCACGCGCCACTAGTTTGGCCTGTCGTGGGGCCCTCTGCCATCTCACCTGGTCCCCAGGGAAGCTTCAGTGATCTGGCCCATGCCTCCAGTGCTGCTAATGCGCATCCGTCACGTGCGTCGTTAAGTCCAGCGTCAGCTACTGCTAGGCATTCCTTCCCCTCACACTTCCACGCACATCACCGGTCCTGCTTGCCATGGCCTTTCTCTCTTGGTCTTCTCATTCCGGCCTCACGCATCTCTCTCACCTCCGCTTGCGCCATCTTCCGAATGCTCACCGCATGCTTCCGTGTCGTCCCACAATGCTTTCGCCTCACCGCACTGCCCGCCTGCTCCCACTGTTCCCTCGCGGTTGCCTTGGCCCCATCATTGCGAGACTTTGGTCTCCCATCGGGCAGCTTCCTCTGATCTTGGCCACCCACTACATACACGCAGGTACTGTTAATTGTTGGACTGCTCCACTGACGGACTCTTCAAGACCTGCTATCCTTTGGGACTTGGAATTGCTGCTCGCCTCATCGGGTCCATTGACGTGGCGCCTACGTACATGTAGCTGGTTCTGTAATGTCTTCGATGGTGGCCCGCGTAGTTCACCCCCAACACTCTTGACACTTCTTTCACTACAGCCAACACCTCCATCCGAAAGAACATCGGAAACCTCCTACGCAGGTGGATAGGCAGTCATCATCGTTCATTATTCTTGCACACAGACTTGATTCATCCATGAAGGAGTCTAAGGTAGTCCAACATACCTGAACTGTCCCATATCCAGTCCGGTGATAATCTGGCTGAGGGCTTAACTTGAATCAGAACAGTATCGGAACAGCATCACTGTAATCGGCACTGATGGCCACTTTGCAAGCTGCCTTGAGTTGATCAAGTTTCTTGTCTTCCATAGCCATAGTTCTGAAGGAGGCCTTATGTCTGTGACTTTGAGAGACCAACATTCACAATCACGTGTTCACATAGAGTTGTAGGCTTTCCGTTGTCAATCCAGCTGCAAATTGTCTTCTAGACCTTGATCTGCAACTGCTCTATCTATGACAACTGTGTTCTTGAGCCTCTGGTGTTGTTCACATCGACAATCCTCTGCTAGTGCTCATGTAACTGGCCATATGGGTCTTTAGCTGTGGCGGCTATGATGCTGAATGGAATTCCGGTATTGGGAGAGCAGGTTGGCGGGTCTGTGTCCTTTGCAGGAGTCAATTCATTCAGCCTCCTTCTTGTGTTAGCCAGTTTGGGCGGTGGAGCTATGCTAGCAGCTGTATCTTGCTGTAGGCCTCATCGCACATGTTAGTTTATACATAGTTGATCAGTCGCAGGGGTCTGTCCGAGCTCTTCATGTCGTGACCCCACTGCTTGACAATCTTACGTGATGTGACTGTCGTTCCGGAGATTGTTCTCTGTCTCAGTCCACACTTTGCACGTGATTAGATTTCTCTCCCTCTGTCCAGTACTATTCAGGTTTCTGCGCTGTGCTCCTGCTGTTATTGTTGTTGCACGCAGTGGGAGTCACACCCTGAGTTCTTTGAAAACATGGGCATTACTTTTTGGCTCTGAGCGTCGCTAAGTGAACTCGTAGCTGGAGCCAGTGCGGCCTTTCGTTTTAGTAGTCTTCTAGGGCTTCACTGGACAGCCCTGTATTTTTTTCAGTAGCCGAGTCTTATTCTTAATCTCTTACACCCTCTCGTGATGTCCACAGCGAACTAGCTTTCTCGTAGTCACCTTGATCTGTAGTCCTCCAACCTATTTCAAGGTGGGGTACATACTGTGTTCTTATTCTGATACGTTTAGCCACAGCATCCAGACACAGAGGATGTAGCGTAACTTCATTGGTTGATTAGGTGGAGAGATTGTCATCAGGCTCTACTTGCATCTTTTAACATCATCTCGATGGTACTTCTCCCCTACCTTGGTAATCATCTTGAGTTGACTGGTAGCTAGTTGCTCCAGGCATGCCTCAACGCTATATCACTGCTGTGCTCTGCAGGCAGGGGGTGGCAGCAAGTTTCAGCTCAGGTGGCCTGCATATCATTGTCTTCCAGGTCTCTATCCTGGAATGTAATGTGAGTGGTCTACTCAGCTGAGACACTTCCTTTACTAATGAAGCTTGGGTAACCTAGCTGTTCATGTACAGTGTGATAGGTCTTGTCCAATTCCAACGGTCCCCCTCATACGTTCATATATCCTTATTAGGTTCTACTCTTGTTAGTAGCATCCCAATCAATTCCCAGTTCTCGTTTACATCCCATGAAGTCTGTTCCAAGTAGCCCACTTATCGTCACCGATTTGACTGGAACTCCTCAACATCTGCACGACGCTTAGTAATCCGGCAGCGACGTCAGAGCCGCATGACTCCTATTTGTGCTCTCATATTGAGGTAGCAGGTGAAGCCAATAGGGGGTCTTGCCCAAGAACCTACTGCAAAGTGGGTAACCAGAACGGGATCTGAACCCCGCTCTCTCGATCACAGGCGGTCCCGTATCAAAGGGCAGCACGCTAACCACTACGCTAGCATAATACACTTATTATTTTGAACCCAGTCCAAACAATTCGGTTTTGGAGCGAAAAAAATACTTGTTTATCCTGTTCCACTGAAAGGAGAGGAATTTGTCTGTCTATCTTCGTTTTTCCAGAAAAAAGTGTGTGGTGTGTGTGTGTGTGTGGTGCGCCGCGCGCTGTAGGCGCCTTCACGAGACAGAGAACAGATACAAACAATAAAAAGATGTTTATTCCACTGGGGGAAAAAATATCATCCAAATAACTAAAATTCATGAACATCTTTACTTTTGGGCGTTGATGAACAATCCAACAGCCCAGCTGCTTGGCACCTGCCAAAGCAAATGGAAACCCTGCAAAGTTTACATGCTAAAACTGTGACAGACAAGGGGTAGCAATCTTTCTACCACTTCTCTGTGAGAGAGACAAGCCTGCAGCTACAGCAGCTCTTCGGGAGTTGGGGTAAGGAACAAGTATGTAAGGGAGTAAACCCGACAAAAAGACGTCATGTGAAACCGGATCCTTGTAGCAAAATATTTAGAAACAGCTTCCGACAAACGAAATATCCCTATCGGAGCTATAAGTTTTGCCTAACAAGTAAAATACGAGGGTACTCGTTAGTCTCGAATCGTAAAAGCAGCAGAGAATCCTGTGGCACCTTATAGACTAACAGACATTTTGGATCATGAGCTTTCGTGGGTGAATACCCACTTCGTCAGATGAATGTAGTGGAAATTTCCAGGGGCAGGTATATATGTGCTAGCAAGCAAGCTAGAGATAACGAGGTTAGTTCAATCAGGGAGGATGAGGCCCTGTTCTAGCAGTTTGGTTTTCACATCTCAACTGCCTCAGTGTTAGATATACAAACAGTCCAGAGAACAAGAACAAAACAAACAATTTTGTTGATGCTTAGTTAACATGCCCTCTGCTCTACCAGTTAAAACTGGTAAAAGATGTCTTTAAGGTTTTACTGATTTCTGAAATACTCTGGTGAAAACAAGGTAATAAACTTTATAAACTTTATTCTGTTTCCTGCAAAATCTGTGATAGCCTAGCAAATAGTCTTCAAAACATGTCAAACATAATAGATAAAAAGTAATTCTAAGACACTGTGAAACTCTCAGCCCTCATACATATAGAGGCAGAGTGAAGCTGAGATTTTCAGACAGCTGAACATCTGCATTTTTGCATCCCAGGTTGAGGTAACATATTATTCTTCTTTTCTGCATTATATTTGACTGGTAATATTTGATTCATAAAAGTAGATTAAATCAAACTTGTAATGGGTTAAAAAGGCATTTTCTATTAGCAAAAAATTTTAATGGAAAATTTTCCACCAGGTCTAATCATAATAAAGGTGCATTTATTTAAGATACTTTTGTTTTAGCAACCTTAAAATGACATGCTTCTGATCTTGATAAGAAAAGAATTATGTAATAGCATTCGGTGCATTGACACTTACCGATGTTTGTTCCTTCTATAATAAAAATTGATCTGTACTTCTGAATTACGCTCTAATGAGAATGAAATCAAATATGGATAGTTGAGGATCCACCAAGGATGGAATCAAGGCAATTAGCAAATGAGATGTAACATAACAGCTAACATACAAGAAAAATATGGTAAGGTATATCCATTGCAGTAAAAGGAAATATAGTAAGAAAGTGGGAGTCTGCATCCTGTATATGAGATCACTTAACCCATCTCTGAAATTCAGCCACTTCTGTGTAGTGTATAGCAATAGGCTAGTATACCTTTAAATAGTTTGTGAGTATCCTAGTGGTGCTCTCTATGTTCTCCATTTAGACACTGTCAGAAATCAGTATCCAACAGCAGTGTTTATGTAGCTTGGCCTTTCATTCTCATGCGTAGTTAGTAAACACAATTATGTTGTTTGGGACCCCACTGTATCTGTCTGATTTCTTCGTATAGTTCATTTTTGTTGGTGTTGTTTTGCAATTATACAGCTACCAAATTTTCTTTCTTGTCTTTTTTTCTTGATACTACAGCATGAGCTGGAAAGATAAGAATATAATATTCAATTGAAAATGAAGTGGTAAATTCTTAGTAGAGCTGTATGAATTTCAGTGGTTTCACTTTACAGGGGCTCTGGATGACATCTTTGCTTTACATTTTGAGAGTTGCTATGAGATTTGGTTTGATTGCATCTGTAATCTTGAAGTGAAATTGAGATGAATACTAAATCTTACTTGGTTTTGCAATAAAACCACAAACTATGGGAAATTTCACTCAGAAGTTTCATGGTCTTTGGAGAATTTTATGGCCTGTAGTCTTAATTTTGACTTCATAATGAAATCCCAAACCAGTTCAGTTTCTCGTGTGTTCAGTTTCATCATGAACGTTTTGCATAGCGCCAGAATTTTTATGTAGGAAAGTAGAATACAATTGAATGAGTTAGATTTGAGCCAGGATACCAGGATTGACCTCTCTACATTTACATGGAATACCAAAAGACCATAAGTGGTCAAAATTTTAGTATTACATCTTAACCAAAAGGAGGAATCTGTAGCAGCAAAATGATGCCTAATCACATGCTGAATATACGTATTTTGAGGGAAAAGTGCAACTTTCTGTATCGCCAGCACTACTTCATAAGGCACTGAGATATGTAAACTCCAATCTTAGTGTTTGAGATATAAAATGTAGTAAAAATATTACACACACTCTATGATGAAGATACATATTGGATGTTAGAATAAGATTTAAGTGATGCACAGGCTTTGTGATAGTTTTCTGCAGAAAGCTAAATTTCACCAATTGTGATGACTGAGTTTTGTTAAAGTGATAATAGATGGTGATGTTTTTGAAAATCAATAAGTCAAAATGTTACTGTTAAGTGCTTTCCAAAGTTTTAATTCTTTTTTACTATCTCCTTGATATATATTCTCTAGAAGCTTGTAAAATACTTAAGAACACTTTCCTTTTTAGTTCTTGTCTTTGTTACTATTTACGCAGTGCCAACACTGTATATAAGGCATTGCAAACAAATAAGAAGACATCCCTGCCCAAAGCAGTTTACAACATACAGTATCTAAGGCCTAGTCTACACCTGGGGAGTGTGTGAGAGGGGTTCGATCTAAGATATGCAACTTCAGCTATGAGAATAGCGTAGCTGAAGTCGCTGTATCTTAGATCGACTTACTTCGTGTCCTCGCGGCGTGGGATCGATGGCCGCTACTTCAGCCTCTCACCCTGGTGGAGTTCTAGAGTCAACGGGGAGAGCTTTGGGGATCGATGTATCGGGTCTAGATGATACGCGATGCATCGATCCCTGATAGATCGATCACTACCCGCTGTTCCAGCGGGTAGTGTAGACATACCCTTAGACCCAGACAAAACAGATCAGGAACAAAATTAGAGGATAATAGTGTTAGCATCTAGCAGAGCTCATTTTTGGGGAAACTGTTGAAGAAGAGTGTTTCTGCAGGAATTTTTGATGGACATTGTTTGGTACAAGAAAACAACCATGGGAAAGGAGAGATAAGTGGAGCAGAGATGGGAGAATTGTGGAGGGGGAAGTCAATGGATGGAATCTTCCATTCCAATAACTGACTCTTTTTCTTGTGTTTTGAGTACAGATGAAATTAACATGACTGTATTTGGTCATGCTCCAGCATTGCTGATTAAATCGGGACAGGTTCCAGAGAATAGTGGTCACTGTTTAAGTACTTAAGCAGACACTGCAAATACAGTACAAAATCTTTGTTTTAGAAGGCTCCCCAAAAACTAGCTTTTGGGATTTGGGTTTGAGCATTTTGTTTTTGTTTTGTTTCAATTGCATTTTAGATGATAAATTCTGTAACCTAAAATACATGGCAATGTCTCTTTGAAGGCAGAAGTCATAATTCACCTTGATAAAAACAAACAATAAAATTCCATCCTTCAAAATAGCATATCACACATCATATTTTAATTAGTAATTTAAAAGCAGACTGGTACCGGATAAGCATGGAAGAATAATTAATATACAAGGGGAAGTATACATAGAACATTAACAAAAAATGTTAATCATTGCTTCAGTTCAGAAGCCTTATTTGGGCTCTAGAAAAATAGCCCAGTCTTGTTCCTCCTTTGGTTACATAGATGAAACTTTGATCTTATTTTCTGTTTCATGAAATATGCTATATTTTATTCATCATGGGTTACTTTGTACTAAAAATTAAGGTTCAGATTCTGCTGCTATTCATTTTGGGGCAAATGCTGCAGAGGCAGTCTGCCCCACTGATTATTACCTTACTCCACAAATAGTCTCATCATATTTAAAGAAATTATTCACAAGCATGGTGTAAACATGCTATACTGATATAAAGATCTCTAACGCCAGTAAGCAGATGTATTCTGTATAACTGTGTGTCTGTGTATGTTTGTGCGTGCAACTTTCATGTGTAGACAAGGTCTAAGGTATTACACAGCATAAGGACATGAGAATATGTAGTGGAGCCATATTAGAAGCCAGCATAAACCAGACATATATCTCAAGGCCCAAGCAGCACAAAGACTATCAGGTAGAAGGCTGTCCGGGCAAAAAAACAGCTGCAGTTTTTCCTCTACTGTGGCAGGAGGGGGATCCACACAGCTCAGCAAGTGATATGTGAGCAGAAAGCAAATGTGGGCTGGGAGCCAGGGATATGCACTGTCTGAGTGTGCCCCTCCTCCTCCTGGTGGAGTCCCTGGTGGGAACTGAAGCTGCTATAGATCATTGTAACAACTGACTTTTTTGAAGCTTAAGGTGCCTTCCAGGATGGAAAATGCAATTACTTCTAGGGAAGGTCATCAGACCTGTCTGGAGTAGGGAAGTTCCCCTCTATCCAGTCTGTGATGGTTCCAGCTGAGCACAGTCCTACCTTCCAGCTTTGGAATCTGCACTGTTCCTACCTGCCTTATTTGAAGCTTGTGATAATAATTATTACATTTAGAGAAGATCAGAAAACTTTGTCTTGTTTAGAACAAAAATAAGTTAGAAATTTTGAAATTTCCCACGAAACACATTCTGAGGTTTGACCAACTCTGTTTTTTTTCTTATTATTTTAAAGAATAGTAGCCTGTAGAAAGGCTACAGCTTGCTTGTGCAACCTTATATAAAAGTGTTCCATTTCTATGTTAACACTTCGGCTCTATTGGAAAAGATGAGAACTAAGGGCTCATATCAGAATAAGAAAAAGCAGAACATTTTGTGCAAATATTCCAATACTGGAAAAATAGGGCCTGATCCAAAACCTACTGAAGCCAATGCAAAGTTTTCTGCCATCACCTGGGAGTTACCTTGTAACTTTTGGCGCGACTGTTTCAAAACTTAGATAGTGTCTGTTCATGTAGATCACCTATGAGAGATAGAGACAGCTTAGAGAGGTAAGTGGAGGCAGAGTGGCCTATTAACTAGAGCACTGAATGTGATTCAAGACCTGCATTCTGTTCCCAGCTCCACAAGTAGACTGCTAGACAAGTGCTATACAAGAGCTAGGTATTATTATTAATAAAACTCTTGCTGATTGGAAGACGACTGAGGAATAAAACTAAACTAGTGTGTGCTCTCAAAGAGCTAAAGTGGTTCATTGGTCTTGTGCACAGTGGTGAATTTCACCCTAAGTTTTAACTACGCTGCTCTTCCTTGGCAACTAATTATTTGTTATTGCTAATGTAGCTATCTGTCACCAGACAAGCTTAGAGATAACACCATTTACTAATCACATATTTGTTTGTAAACTAAATGATACAACTGTACTTTTAATGAATGCACCCCATAGCAACTAATTAAATATCTGAAATATGTCTTTAAAATAAGATTGGATTTGCAACAGACTACAAGCAGGATTTTGGATTTTATTACCACCAAACCATTAATTTCTCTACCATTTCTTTTTCTAATCAGAACTCCTATAGAAAATAGCTTATTTCTGAGCAAGTTTTTTAAAGACAACACGCAGAAATACAATGCTTTCTAGGCAGAATAGAACAACATTTTTCTGGGAACTGTCATACAGAGCATCATTTTGTGTCATACAGAGACAGGAGTATGTTGCAGGTAAATGATGCCGTGTATTTGAAAGTCACTTTTTTTACTGACAGATTTTACAAATGAATCTCCTACACAGATAATTCTCAATGGAAAAAAAATAATATCCCAGGCATTGGCACTTTTTTAAGAATAATAGATGAATGCTGCTGAAATAAATGAATTAACTGAAAAACTGCTTTTCATATTGTAAACAAAGACTAGCCCAGTCCAGTGGATCAGGTTTCATAAAACTGTGAGGGGATTTTCTTTTTCTCCTAATGAAGAAAGATTGTAAAATCAATATGTGCTCTGTCTCAAAACAAACAGGACTATCCATCACTCTAACTCCAGCACCTGACACAGGTTATTTTATCTATCTTTATGTGGGAGATCTTGTATCATATTTAATTAGTTCTACTGAAGAATAAAATAAAATGTACTAATAGTTGTTTATACTATTATAATACCAAGACTGGATAACCATGCTGAGTATAATGGGATTACTGATCAGAGTACAAAATGGAGGCTGAATTAGAAGCCCTTTGGGTTCACACATGTCACCAGTTGGGTGCAATTGTTCATTCCACCAGACTGAGTACTTTATAGGACTTTCCTTTTGTGCTTGAGGCAGCTCAGACAGTACAGAAAAAGAGATTACTCTTGAGATTCATGTAACAGTACTAATTAATCCCAACATGCTTGAGTAGACAATTTATAAAATGGTAACATAGGCAGCAATGTCAGTTTTCTAACAGGAAAAACAGAATTTCCATTTCTATTCCATGTTCCTCAAAGGTGAACTTTACAAAAGTTAGCAATAAATACGTCCATGCTAAACAAATGGTTTAAAATCCCAGATCCATAACACAACCTGGGCCTGATCTTGCATTTCTTGTCCGTCCAAAACTCCCATTGACTTCAGTTTTGGGCACACAATTCAGTCACATGAATTAGATGAAACATGATGCATATTATGCCATCAGTGTACTTGAGTCATTACCTATCATAAGAAGAAAAAAGCTTCTGGCCAAGAACCTTGGGAAAGCGAAAATGGAGCATGGTTGTTCAGGAGAGCAGGCTGGATGTCTCAGAATGCACAAGTCAATCTCAGGGGTAAAATTCTGAGCCAATTAAAAGCAAAATGTCTATTGACTTCAATTGAGCGACAATTTCACCCCACTTTACAGTGAAAATGTTCACATTTACAAAGATAAAAATAATTTCCCACAAATATTCTTTAAGGCTCACTGTGTACAGGGAAAAGGGGCATAAACTCAACTGAGACAAAATAGGACTTTTATTAGGGCTGTCGATTAATCACAGTTAACTTAAGTGATTAACTCAAAAAAATAAATCACAGTTAAAATTAAATGGGGTTAATCACCATTTTAATCACACTGTTAAACAATAGAATACCAATTGAAATGTATTAAATATTTTGGATGTTTTTCTACATTTTCAAATACATTGATTTCAATTACAACACAGAACACAAAGTGTACAGTACTCACTTTATAGTCTTTTATTACAAATATTTGCACTGTAAAAATGATAAAAGAAATAGTATTTTTCAATTCACCTCATACAAGTACCATAGGATAATCTCTTAACCGTAAAAGCACAACTTACAAATGTAGATTTTTTTTGTTACATAACTGCACTCAAAACCAAAAAAATTCAAAAGGTTAGAGCCTAAAAGTTGACTCAGTCCTACCTCTTGTTCAGTCAATTGCTAAGAGAAACAAGTTTGTTTACATTTACAGGTGATAATGCTGCCCACTTCTTCTTTACAATGTAACCAGAAAGTGAGAACAGACATTTGCATGGCACTTTTGTAGCCGGCATTGCAAGGTATTTACATGCTAGCTCTGCTAAACATTCATATGCCCCTTCATGCTTTGGCCACCATTCCAGAGGATTATGCTTGTCAAAAAGATAATGCGTGACTGAATCGCTTGGGGGAAGAATTGTATGTCTCCGGCTCAGTGTTTTCCCAGCATTGTGCCATATATTTTGTGTTATAGCAGTCTCAGATGATGACCTAGCACATATTTGTTTTAAGAACACTTTCACAGCAGATTTGACAAAACACAAAGAAGGTACCAGTGTGAGATTTTTAAAGATAGCTACAGCACTCTACCCAAAATTCAAGAATCTGAAGTGTCTGATCAGGATGGAGTATGGAGCATGCTTTCAGAAGTCTTAAAAGAGCAACACTCCAATGTGGAAACTACAGAATCTGAACCACCAAAAAAGAAAATCATCTTTCTGCTGGTGGCATCTGACTCAGATGATGAAAATGAACATGTGTCGGTCTGCTCTGATTTGGATCATTATCAAGCTGAACCTGCCATCAGCATGGACATATGTTCTCTGGAATGGAGGTTGAAGCATGAAGGGACATATGAATCTTTAGTGCATCTGGCACATAAATATCTTGCAACACTGACTACAACAGTGCCATGAGAACACTTGTTCTCACTTTCAAGTGACATTGTAAACAAGTGGGCAATATTATCTCCTGAAAATGTAAACAAACTTGTTTTTCTGAGTAATTGGTTGAACAAGAAGTAGGACTGAGTGGACTTGTAGACTCTAAAGTTTTACATGGTTTTATTTTTGAATGCAGTTATTTTTGTACATAATTCTACATATGTAAGTTCAATTTTCATGATAATAAAAGCACTGTAGTACAATCTCTTTAAGCGAATTGAAAAATACTATTTATTTTATTTTTACAGTGAAAATATTTATAATAAAAAATATAAAGTGAGCCCTGTACACTTTGTATTCTGTGTTGCAATTGAAATCAATATATTTGAAAATGTGGAAGACATCCCAAAATATTTATATAAATAGTATTCTATTATTGTTTAACAATACAGTTAATAATGCAATTAATCATGATTAATTTTTTTATCTGCTTGACAGCCCAAATTTTTATTAAAAGGGGATTTTTAAGTTTTTGCTAAATTCTAGGGTAACATTTTCTTAGGTTCCTAAGTGACTAAGGTCCTATGTAGAGCCGGGTAAAATTTTTCATTCAACAACTTTTTGCACCCAGAAATGCAGATTTGGATTGACAGCAATAATCCACAAATTTGTGTCAATTTTGCCAAATTGTTTCAGGTGAACAAAAGAATTAGAAATGCTGAAACTATGTGTTTTGGGCACTTCTCAACTTAATTGTTTTAACTTTTTGTTTGGGAAACATGTTTCATTTTGGAATTTCCCTCAATTTTATTTAAACAATTTAAAGACTCTTGAAAACCTCTCAAAATTAAAACTTTTTTTGACATGTTGTTTTACTGAAAAATCTGAAACATTTTCACTTTGGGTTGACCCAAAACAATTACATTTTTACTTTTCAGACCTTCACCCAAAGTGAATATTCAGTTATTCAGATAGTCATACACCAAAGTCCCATTTTCAAAAAATGACTTGGACATTTAAGTGCCTAATCATCATTTGAAAATAAATGGAATTCAGGCTCCTTTAGAACCTAAGTTGTCTTTAAACACTGGACTTGGAAGCCTAATTACTTAGATGCTTTTGAAAATTATATCCCTCATCTTCAAATGCTACTGTAGATTTATGGAGCCAGAGAGTTGAAAAGGATTTATGAGTTAATAAACTTTAACCAACCGCACTTCTGTCAACTCAGAACTTCCATGACACTTTATTTGCACTGAATTTTGTAGTTCCCAAGTGAGGCAGTTTGAGAAATGAAGAACATTCCAAACTGTATTGGAGATCTCTTCAACCTTGCTCCACTTTAGCTTTCCCAAGGTTCTTAAGCCAGAAGCTTTTGTAGATGAAATGGAAAGGCAACTATAAGTAACCAGATTTGACGGTGTGGATTAGGCCCAGAGGCCCCTTGCCATATCAGCCCAAGGAAAGGAGCAGTAAAGGAGTCTTCCAAGCAGCCGAGAATGGCTGCAGAGGAAGCAGCCATTTAGGACCAAGTGAGAACCCATATAAAAGGATCTGCAAAGCCACAACCAGTAAGTTATTTGCTGGAGCAAGAGGAGCACAGTTGGTGCTTCTGGCTGGCCAAAGGGAGCTGCAGCACAATGGGCAGCTCAGTGCTGGCAGGGAGCGGGGCAGTGAGTAAGACCTCCTGGCTGGGTGCTGGTTGTGAACTTAGATGAGCCCTAAGGTCATGGTGAAGCTTTGGTGAAGGCTGGGGCTGTGGGAAGTGGCTCAGGTAACTGAAAGTTGTGTAGTGAAAGGGACATGGTGGCATGTGACTGCTATTCTTAAGGTCCCTGGGCTGGGATCTGGAGTAGTGGGTGGGCCCAGTCTCCTTACCCCATAGGCCACTGGGGAACTGGCCTACAACTCAACAGCAATGAGCCCCTAGAAAGGGATTATTTAGTGGCTTAGCTGGGGCCAGAATAGAGCAAGAGCATGAAATCATTGCCTCCAGGGAGGAAGCCCTGGGAGTATGACCAATAGCAGGGCCATGACTATTTAAAGACTGCAGACACACCTGAGCAGAAGGCGAGCTTGTGAGAGGTGGGTGCCATGCTGTTACACCAATATAAAAAATAATCACTAGTGCAGCTCTTACAACTCATTTTCAGTATCTTCTATAGAAAGCAGAGAAATAACACTGAACATATTTTTTTCTTAACACTTGCTGGAAAGGATAATGATCTACCCATTAGACATTTTTAGTAATGCATCCTGATTCTCAGACCCTCTTTCAAATTCAGGACCCTTTCCTCAAACTTAATCAGGTGATAAATCAATGGTACTATGCTTATTAGTAAAAGTTTACAAGATCAAATCCTTACAGCTGCACAAGAAGTAAAAAATGGATGAACTATAGAAATACTGTATAAATCCAGATCCTCAGCTGGTATAAATAGTCATTGTTCCATTGAAGTTAGTGGAACAAAGTCAATTTACAACAGTCCATAAACATTTTTTCAGCTCTTGTTTTGCACATAAGCATGTGAATATAATTTTGGTTTAAGGCTTCACCCTGCACTGCTTACCCTGGCAAAACTCTCTTTGACTTCAGATAAGATTGTCTATGTGGGTTTGAACATACAGAGGGTTAAAGTTACACATTAAAAAAGAAAAAGTAGAGAACCAAAATGAGTTGTTAAGCAAAACATCCAGGCCTGAACTAACATGCCCTGCTTCCGAATCCTAAAAGCAAGTCAAGTCAAGGACAACAATAATTGTAAGTTAATTGAACTTAGTCATTATTTATCAAGGTGAAAGCAGCTGGGTTGATTTTCTTTTCTTCTTTTTCACCAAACAATAGAAATAATTTAAAATGTTCATGTTAGGAAGGCTGTTTGATAGAGATTTGAAGTCTGGCAAGCAAGACAGAATAGCCTTAAACATAAAAATTGGTTTAGTTTTTTGTTTACTGGACTCATGGTCTCAATGTATGTGACATTAGCTTTAAAATGCCCTCTGTCCTATAATGATATAGTCCATCTCAGACGGCCAGTATGGACCAGAAGAAAATTATATTCACTGGGAATAGAAGAGATTTTCACAGATGTGATAAATCACACACACAAAGGTTAAAGTCTGGAAAATAACTAAACTGGTGTTCATTTTTTTTAATGGAGCTTAAGGAGACCCCAGGAATTACATACTTAACACGTGGAAGGAGAGTTTCATTAAGGGTACAATAGTATCGTGCAACATTGGGATGTAAATAGAGAATAGTATCAAACTTGCACTGTTCTTTAAAAAGAAATTGTGGCATATTTAACCTCCTAAGGTTCCCAGAAGATGTTAATAAAATAATGAAAGATGATCCAGTGAGAATAAATTACTTAGATTTTCATAAACCTTTTGTGATGGTCCTAGAAGACCTGCAGCCTCAGTTGATGTAAATCTTAGTTTCAGTGAAGACAATAAAGCTATGCCATTTTACACATGCTCAGAATGTGGGCCAACAGACCTTTAAGGGAAATGAATAGAGTAAGGAGCAATTTCTTGACAGACCAAAAACTGACTAAGCAATAGGGAACAAAGGGTTGAAGTGATCAGGTTTCATTCTTGGAGAGAAGAGATTGTATTCATGTCACTGGTATTTAGTTAAAGCCAGATTGTTCTGTCATGCAGAAAAAAAGGGCCTTTTAAAAATGTATTCCTGCACTTTGGCCCTCTATGTGTTGCAGATCCTGACAGTTATCTCACAGAATATTAGTGGCTTAAATCAAAGTTGTAGCAAAAAAAATTGTAGATGACCTCTCAAGGGCCCTTCCAGTCCTACATGTCTATGAAAAATATATAGAAAGGGCTAAAAATTTCCAACTGTTAATATAGGTCTGAGCTGTGAAAGTAAATATTTTGCATGAGAAGTGGAAGCTTTGCAGCCATCACAGCTTAGAACATCTCTTGAGGGCTGTGACTACTATGTTGGGACTGCACCACTACACATACAGTAGAATCCATATTAAGGAACCATGACATATGGACTGTGCAACAAATTTTTGCAAGCCACTGGCAGCTGGAGATGTAAGCTCTTTGGAGCAGGCACTGTGTTTATTTTATGCTCTTTGCAGCATAATGCCCTGACTCTTATTGGGGCCTGCAGGTGTTATCAGACTATTAATAAAGAAAGCACTCCTATGCAATCCTGCCACCGTTTATAGTGACCTAGTATGCTTAGACATCAACCTAAAACCTTTGTTTTACCATTCTTAGATGTAGCTCGGGGCATCCAGGGTATAAAGACTTGGAGTCACTCATAGCGGTTCCAGTGAGTGGCCATGAGGGGGTACTTGCTAGGATGTGAGACCTTGTAAAATAGGGGTTGAAAATGATTAATTTTGTGAAGTCAAAGTAACTGGGTGAAATTTAGAAAGGGAAAACTTAAGAATCCCAGGATAACCCTCTGGAGAATGATATGTTTTAGGATGTGAAATCTTTCTAGGGAGCTGATGAAATCTCTAAAAGACTTAGAATGTTTAAACCTACACTAGACAAAGCACTAGAAAATGACAACCATTTGGGGTGTAGGAGGGAACATACACTATTGGAACCCTTCTCCTCCCCTCCAAGTTTGCTGGCAGTCACTCCACATATCCTACACTTGATACTCCCTACCTTGGTGTGAGGCTCATGCCTCAAGTAATAATAGCATTGGCATATTTAGAAGCTTTAGATAAACACCTAACAATTTGCCAACTTCAGATTGGCATCAGAGCAGAATCCTGTTGAAATGTCAGTGATGAGTGATGCCCATATTTTAAACGACCATCTAATTTTTAAAATACGGTCTGAGACCCAGATTCTAATTTGTTTACATTACTCTAAATTGATTGGTCTGGAGTGGAACCATTCCCTCTAGGGTGGAACTCCGTCTATTCTGGAGAAAGATAGGGGACTGCCCCCTGTGTGGCACACTTCTTTTGCACCCTACATAAAAGCCTTTTGCTTGAGCATCACATGGAAAGGGCTTTATCCCTGCTCAGTTAATGAATGAATTTAACTTGGAGTTAATAGAGCTCAAAGATGGTATATGACCTAACCTCTAGTCTTCTCTATGGCTACTACTGATCAGATGCCAGCATGACCCAACCTCACCAAAGACATGCTTTCTAGGGTGGAGAGAATAGTGAAGCAACATAGAGGAGTAGAGACCCATGTGGATGGCTTCAGTCTCTGTGGAATTAAATATTATTAAATAATTACGTGTATATAAAACAATGGGACCCCTCCCATTATGCTACACCCTGTGCAAACATATACCATTCCCAAAACTTTACCATTGTGACAGACTGATGATATTCTGAACAAACATTGTGGAATTAAGATAAACTGTATTGAATTAAATTAAACCTTATTAAATTAGGGTTTAATACAAGGTATCTGAAAGGTATTAAAATACAATTCTGTATGTGTTAGTGTGGCATTGTATCCTTCTACTCTAGGAGAAGGGGAGATGCTAATATACTTCTTCTGTTATCAGCCCTTTGAAGCTATCCCAATGGAAAAGTATGCATACTGTGAGAAAGTTCCTCCCCTATCTTGGTCAGTCCTGCGCTTATTGTCAAATTTGCTTACCTCAGTGATCTTCCCCACAGTCTAGATCAGCTCCTCCTATGTCTGATCAGGAGTTGGGAGGTTTAGAGGGAACCTGGTCCCACCTTCCACTCCTGGTTCTAGCCCAGGGCCCTGTGGATTGCAGCTGTCTATAGTGCCTCTTGTAACAGCTGCATGACAGCTACAACTCCCTGAGTTACTTCCCCATGGCTTCCTCCAAACACCTTCTTTATCCTCACCATAGGACCTTCTTCCTGGTGTCTGATAACGCTTGTACTCCTTAGTCCTCCAGCAGCACACAACCTCTCACTCTCAGCTCCTTGTACCTCTTCCTCCCAGCTCCTCACACTCACTTCCTCTCCTCTGGCTCCTCCTCACTTGACTGAAGTGAGCTCCTTTTTAAACCCAGGTGCCTTGATTAGCCTGCCTTGATTGGCTGCCTGTGTTCTAATCAGACTGTCTGCCTTAATTGGTTCTAGCAGCTCTGGTCACTCAGAGAACAGAAGCCTGCTTCTCCTGTGGCCAGTAGTGGCCCTGCTGTAGAGGACGGACGGAGAGGGCTGCTACTGCTGCTGCTGCTGTTCCTGCTGGGCACTGGGCCCTTGCTGTTGCTCCTGCTGCTGTTTCTGCTGCTGTTCCTGCTCCTGCTGCTCCCCTGGCTGGGCTAGACACCACCACCCACTCCTCTCTCTGCTATCTGCTCACTGGCTGGCTAGTAGATTCCCCTCCCCTCTCTGTTACTGCTGTTACTCCACCTACAGACCTTGGGCGGGGGGCTGCTGGCCTGCTTCCCAGAGAGAGGGGGAGTGAGGGACCCGGCTCTTGTTGCTGAGGACACCTTCTGAGCGGGGTCCCTCCTGCCTGGACACCAGACCACCACCACCTGGAGCTGCTGGGGCTGCTGTGGCAGTTGCTGGCGAGCTGTTGGAGCCCGGAGGAGGTGAAGGAGGGAGGGGAGACCGCCCGCTGCTGGAGACCACGTGAAGACCACTGTGGAGGGGGTATTCCTGGACTGAGTCTTTTTCACCTGTGCTCTTGGTGGGGGTTTGGACTGTGTCTGTTGGGACACCGGGGGTGTGGCGGGAGCCTGCCCCGGTCCATCTGTGTTCCCTTTCGCCCCCACCACCATCGTTGCCCCCTCCACCACCCCCGCTGGCTGTTTTCCTTCGCCTTTGGACTCCTGCCTCTGGGACTGAGCTGCTCGCCTGACCCACCACGCCCACTTCCATCATTTGGGCCTGCAGCAGCAGCAGCCTAATAATTGACTTTGCACAAGTGCCTGTGGGCGCACCACCTTCCCCTCCCCCTGGACTGGCCCCTTTCCTTTTTGTCCGCCCCACCTATTTCCCTCTGTGGCCCTGCTAGTTCTGCCCCAGCCCTGCAGCTATCCCCGTGGTCCCTCTGCCCCATTCCCAGCTAGCCCTTCTCCCCCCACCCTGTGCTCCCCCAGCCCTGATTGGTCCCTCCCCTCGTGCGCCCGCCCCCCCCATGCGCTTGTGCCCTTCCCCATTTGAGTTTCCCCTTGTTCACTGCACCCCCGCCCATCTGCCATTGTCCCCTGATCCCCCAGTGCAACTGGAGGAGCCGGACTCCCCTCTGCGTCGGTGCCCTGTCATCCTTCCACCCCTAGGTCCTTGGTTGCTCCCCACGCCCTTTAGCCTTCCCTTTCTGGCGCCCTCCTCCCCTGCCTGCAGCCTAGCGGGGAGGGGTGGTCGCCTCCTCTCCTTCCCTCCCCTCGCTGTTTGTCCCCTCCCCGCTCTCGTTATGGCGGGGGACGCGGCGGGGGAGACCCCACGCGATGCTCCCACTGCCCTCCTCCACCTGCCCCCGTGTCCACTGCCCTAGCCTCCACCTCAACCGCCGCTGCTGCGATCCACCTACCTCCGCCCCTGCTGGGGCACTGGCAGCGGCGAGTACTCCGGGGAGACCTCCGCTGCTGCCACGTCCCTCCCCCTTCCGATTCGGGGGAGCTCCCCCAGCCGGTGGGAAGGGTCGGGGTGGGAAGAAGGGTAAGGGCCCCGCTAAAAAGGCCAGGCCCTCCATGGCGGAAACTGCCCCCACTGCCGCAGCCCCGCTCCGGCTGCGGCATCCCTCCCCGCTATTCCCTCCACCAGCTCTGCGGGTGTCCCTCCCCCGGCCCCCAGGCATACGCCCAGGTGGCGGCGGCCCCCCGCCTGCCGCCGCTCCTCCGACCACCGCTTCACCACCATCTACAGCGGCCGGGGCCCCTTTCCCACCTTGACCAGGAAGCACGGCGTCCGTTGCCTCCTGGTGCCCGCCTCGCCCCACGTGGAGACCTACGTGCGGGCGTTGGCGAGGGTGGGGCCCACGGCCATCGTGGCGGCCTCCAAAATGTACGGGAAGGTGGTCTTCTTCCTCGCATCGGAGGCCGCCGCACAGGAGGCGGTAGAGAGGGCCTAGCGGTAGGGGGGGCGTGTTCGTCCCCCTGGAGCCGTTGGAAGACCTGGGGGTCCGCTTGGTCCTGACCTCCGTCCCTCCTTTCCTGCCCAATGCCGCCCTGTTGCCCGCCCTTTCTGCCCTGGGGCGCCCCATCTCCGTCATCAGCCCTCTCCCCTTGGGCTGCAAGGACCCCGCCCTCCGTCACGTCCTCTCTCGTTCCGCCGGCAAGTGCAGCTTCAACTGCCGCCGGCGGCGCGTGGCGGGGAGGCGCTCGAGGGGTCCTTTCTGGTCCCCTACCAGGGGGCCCCACTACCGGGTGCACTATTCGACGGGGGAGGCCCGGTGCTACCTCTGCCGGGCGATGGGGCACATCCGGAGGGATTGCCCCTTGGCCCAGCACGGAGGAGCGTCCGGGACCCCTGAGCCGGCACGGTGCCGGCCCTGTCATCACCGCACCCCTGGCTGCCCGGCACCCGAAGCTGCCCCTCCTCCTCCTTCTCGGTCCATCGCTGTGGAGGAGGGTGCAGCGGGGATACCGCCGGGCGTGGGAGAGGGCTCATCCCAGGGGAATCTTCCCTCACTTCTGCCGTCCCACCACTGCCTCCCTGGAGTCCCTGAGCCATTGCCCTTGCCCCCGATCCGACCCCTGTTAGCCAGCCCCCGGATGATGCCATGGAGGGCTGGTCTTTAGTGCAGGGGAAGCGGGGCAAGCGGAAGGCTCGAGTCTCGTTACATCCCTTCAGATTCGGAGGCCCCCCGGAAGAGCAGGAAGGGGGGCACCGATGACGAGCCTTCCGCCTTGCCCCCTGATGACTCCCATTCTGTGGTGCCGGCTGGGGACATCGTGGCAGCACCGGAGGGTAACGCCGCCCCTCCTCGGGGTCCCTTCCCGTGGAAGCCCCCAAGGGAGCCTCTCTCACCCCCCTCCCACTCAACGCCTCTGCGAGTGCCGAGGTGGGTGTCGCCTCGGGTGCTAGCGAGGAGGGCCCTGGGGTGGTGGAGGGTGATCTCCCTTCCATCTTTGAGGAGATCGAGGCCCTGGGTCTGACCCCAGTCACGCAGGGGGAGGACGACCCTCTGCCAGCGGGCCTCGATCTGGGCGACCTCACCCCGGTCCCCCTGTCCCCGAGTTCCTTTCCCTGACCGCTGCTTTCTGCTCCCACCTCTGAGGGTCCCCTGGATTCCTCCATCGACCCGGCTGCGGGTGGCCCTCTGTTGCTGGCCGCCGAGCCCATTAGGGCGACGGCCAGTGCCCCTGCCGGGACCCGGTTCCCAGGGGGTATCCTTCTTGGGTGTGGAGGACCCGCCCTCTTTCCTAGGCGGGGACCCCATTGACAAATCTATCTCTGGATGCCGAGGCTGCCCACGTGCCACAATGGCTGCGCCCGGGCATCATTAGGGGTCCCCTTCCACTTCCCAGATCCCTGAGCCTGGCCAGGAGGAGCCACCGTCCAGTGGCTCACCTATGGGCTCAGGATCCCGTCTCTGCCCCCTTCACAGATTCTCTCCCTGATCCCCGCCCTACTCCTGTTAGCCCTGTCCTTGTCCCCCCACCTCCTGTGATGCCAGTGCCGCCCCTGGGAATACCCCCAGGGTGCGGCTCCGCTAGTTTTTTCTTTCCCGACCCACCAGGGGCTGCTGTTCTCCTTCCGCCACCCCTTGTTGAACCGGGGAGCGGGGCGGGTCGCGTGGCGTCGGCCCATCGGACGCCACGTCGGGGGTCTGCCCCCTGCCTGCCCGCCTCGGTGGGCCACGGGGCTGTGACGGGGGCCCCACTGGGGGACAGTCATCGATCAGTGACCCCGCCCCCCCATGCGCTGAGGGAGGAGCTGCGGGAGTTCTCTCGAGGACGTCCGTGGCTCCCGTAACAAAGTCCAGCTTGCGCTCCAGCGCTGGGGGATTTCCATCAGGTCCTCCGGGCCGCGAGGGCCCTCATGGGGGAGGGTAAGAGGACCGGGAAGCAGGCCGCCGCGGCCTACCAGCGGGTCCGCCTCTTCCGTGACTCTTTAGTCACCTATGGGGTAGGTCACGGATTGCTGCGCGGCCTGCCGGAGGCTGTGGGCGTGTCTGCTGGCGAGGATCCCCCCAGCCCTCCTCATGGCACCGATCATCTTTGCCACGTTAAACACCCGGGGCTGTAGGATGGGTCTCCGCAGGAACCAGGTGCTCTCCTACCTCGGGAGGGGGGTTACTCTGTGATTTTCCTGCAGGACCCGTGTCCCCTGCCCAAGCCTCTACCTCGTCTGCTGCTGCCGATCCACCTACCACCTCCCCTGCTGAGGGACCAGCGGCGGCGAGTACCGGGGAGACCTCCGCTGCTGCCACGTCCCTCGCCCCTTCCGATTCGGGGGGAGCCCCCCCAGCCGGTGGGAAGGGTTGGGATGGGAAGAAGGATAAGGGCCCCGCTAGAAAGTCCAGGCCCTCCATGGCAGAGACTACCCCCACTGCCGCGGCCACGCTACCGACCGCGGCATCCCTCCCCGCTATTGCCTCCACCAGCTCCGTGGGTGTCCCTCCCCCGGCCCCCAGGGCGTACCCCCAGGTGGCGGCGGCCCCCCCCGCCTGCCGCTGCTCCTCCAACCGCCACTTCCGTTACCATCTACAGCGGCAGGGGCCCCTTTCCCACCTTGACCAGGAAGCATGGCACTCGATGCCTCCTCGTGCCCGCCTCGCCCCACATGGAGACCTACGTGTGGGCGTTGGTGAGGGTGGTGGGGCCCATGGCAATCGTGGTGGCCTCCAAAATGTACGGGAGAGTGGTCTTCTTCCTGGTATCGGAGGCCGCCACCCAGGAGGCAGTAGAGACGGGCCTGGTGGTAGGGGGTGTTCATCCCCCTGGAGCCGTTGGAAGACCTGGGGGTCCGCTTAATCCTGACCTCCATCCCTCCCTTCCTGCCCAATGCAGCCCTGCTGCCTGCCCTTTCTGCCCTGGGGTGCCCCATCTCCATCTCCCTCTCCCTTTGGGCTGCAAAAGCCCTGCCTTCTGTCACGTCCTCTCATTCCACCAGCAAGTGCAGCTTCAACTGCCGCCGGCGGCGCGTGGCGGGGAGGCGTTCGAGGGGTCCTTTCTGGTCCCCTACCAGGGAGCCCACTACCGGGTGCATTGTTCAACGGGGGATGCCTGGTGCTACCTCTGCCGGTCGATAGGGCACGTCCGGAGGGACTGCCCCTTGGCCCAGTACAGAGGAGCGTCCGGGACCCCCAAGCCCCAGCAAGGCGCCGGCCCTGTCATCACCGGTACCCCTGGCTGCCTGGCATCTGAAGCTGCCCCTCCTCCTCCTTCTCAGTCCCCCACTGTGGAGGAGGGTGCAGCGTGGATACCGCTGGACGTGGGAGAGGGGAGGAATCCTCCCTCGCTTCTGCTGTCCCACCACTGCCTCCCCGAGTCCCTGAGCCATTGCCCTTGCCCCCCGACCCAACCCCTGTTAGCCGGACCGGCTGGAGCTGCCTCTCACTCTGGCCGAGTTCTCGGAGCCTCCGTCGCATGCCCACAATAAATCTCCGGGCATGGACGGGCTGACCGTGGAGTTCTACCGCGTGTTCTGGGACGTTCTCGGCCCAGACCTGGTCACCGTCTGGGCCGAGTCTTTGCAGAGCGGGGTCCTCCCTCTCTCGTGCAGGCGAGCCGTGCTCGCCTTATTGCCGAAGAGGGGGGACCTCCGCGATTACGGAATTGGCGTCCCATCTCGCTCTCAGCACGGACTACAAATCATTGCAAAGGCCATCTCGCTACGTCTAGGGTCCGTGCTGGCGGACGTGGTCCATCCAGACCAGACTACACCGTCCCGGGCCGCACTATCTTTGATAACTTGTATCTGGTCCGGGACCTTCTGGATTAGGGTGTAGGGATGGTCTGTCGTTCGCCCTCTTGTCCCTGGATCAGGAGAAGGCGTTCGACAGGATGGATCACGGGTATCTCCTGGGTACTTGCGAGCGTTCGGCTTCGGACCCCGTTTGTGGGTTTTCTCCAGGTGCTGTACGCTTCTGCGGAGTGTCTGGTCAGGCTCAACTGGACCCTGACCGAGCCGGTCAGCTTCGGGAGGGGAGTGCGGCAGGGGTGCCCCTCTCGGGCCAGCTGTACGCCCTGGCGATCGAGCCCTTCTCTGTCTCCTCCGCGAGAGGTTGACGGGGTTGGTGCTTCGGGAGCCGGAGCTGCGGCTGGTCCTGTCGGCGTACGCTGACGATGTGCTCCTCGTGGTCCAGGACCGGGCGACTGCGCGGGTGGAGGCTTGCCAGGCTGTGTACTCGGCGGCCTCCTCCGCCCGGTTAACTGGGTCAAGAGCTCTGGCCTGGTGTCGGGGACGGGTGGCAGGCGAGCTCCCTCCCACCGCGCTTCAGGCCATCCGGTGGAGCGCGGGTCCGCTGCTCTATCTCGGCGTTTACCTCTCTGCCACGCATCCGTCTCCGCCGGAGAACTGGCACGGTTTGGAGGGCAGGGTGGCGGGCGGCTCCGGAAATGGACGGGACTACTCCGGTGCCTCTCCCTTCGGGGGAGGGCACTGGTGCTTAATCAACTGGTCCTGTCCATGCTCTGTGCCGGCTCAACACCCTGGTCCCGGCCCCGGATTTCCTGACCAACCTCCGGACGAGGATTCTGGAGTTCTTTTGGCCAGGGACGCACTGGGTCTCTGCAGGGGTCCTCCACCTGCCCCTGGAGGAAGGGGGGCAGGGCCTGAAGTGCCTTCGCACTCAGGTCCGTGTCTTCCGCCTCCAGGCCCTGCAGAGGCTCCTGTATGGTGCGGGTAGTCCGGCGTGGAGCGTACTGGCGCACGCCTTCCTCCGCCGCTTCCGAGGGCTCCGATACGACCGGCAGCTCTTTTACCTCCATCCGAGAGGTCTTCCGCGAGACCTCTCCGGGCTGCCGGTCTTCTACCAAGACCTCCTCCGGACCTGGAAGTCTTTTTCCGGACCAGGTCCGTGGCGGCCACCGTGGGGGGCCGACCTCTCGCGGAGCCCCTGCTACACAATCCCCAGCTTCGTGTGCAGGTCGGAGTCCCCGCGGGTGCGCCGAGGCTGGTCTTGGCGGGAGTCCCAGGGTCGGAGACCTCCTGGACTACGAGCGGGAGATTGGCTGGATCCCCTGACGCTCGCCGGCGCATGGGGCTCTCCAGACCTCATACTCCCAGGCGCGTACTTCAGGAGGTGAGGGCCGCTTTGCTGCCTGCTGCTCGGGCTTACCTCGACCGGGTCCTACGAGAGGGCACGCCCCGCCCACCTCCACCCCGGGCCCCATGGACATTTTTTAGGGCCCTGCCCCGTGGACCCAATCGGCCCCCTCACCCTTTCTCTGCAAGCCGGCTGCACGATGTGCAGCCGGTTCTGTTCCAGACCGCGCCACGGAAACATCTGTACACCTCGTGCTCCACACCCTTCACTACCTCCCCTCGCGTCCGCCCCGATACCAAATGGCGGGACCTCCTGCCACCTCTCGAGGGTGAGAAGCCCCGGTGGGCCAGCTTGTACTCTGCCCTGGTCCCGCGGCCCGCTGGGGATGTCAGTTGGCGGCTCCTTCATGGGGCCGTGAGCACGGGTGTGTACTTGGCGCGGTTCACCCCTGTCCCCGACACCTGCCTTTCTGTGGCGTGAAGGAGACCTTGGCGCACGTTTACTTGGAGTGCGCCAGGTTGCAGCCCCTGTTCCGGCTCCTCCTGATATCTTTTTCGTTTCTGGTTGCACTTTTCCCTCACCTTTTTATCTATGCACTCCCCATCCGTGGCCCCACGAAGTCGCGGGATCTCCTTCTCAACCTCCTCTTGGCCTGGCCAAACTAGCCATCTACAACACCCGGGAGAGGAGGTTGGCCGACGGGACTTCCTGCGACTGTAGGGCCTATTTCCGTTCCTCCGTCTGTTCACGCATCCGGGCGGAGTTCCTCTGGGCGGCGTCCGCTGGCTCCCTTGACGCTTTGAGGAGCAGTGGGCGTTGTCCGGGGTTCTCTGCTCGGTGTCCCCATCCGGTTCCCTTAGTTTAGCCCTTGACCTCACTCCTGATCCTGTTTTTTTCATTCGTTGTCCCCCGAATATTGGTGTTCTAGCCCTGTGGATCCTCCCTTAGGCTGGGGGAGGTCCTTTAGAAGTGGGCGGCTTCGCCCGCCCACCCCTGGGATGCCAATAGGCTAACATACCTGTGAGGGAACAGAACCCTGCTTCTCCTGGGCCAGGAGTAGCTCCTCTCCCTTCGACCGCTCTGCTGTGGAGGAAAGAGGAGAGGGCTGCTGCTGCTGCTGCTGTTCCTGCTGGGCGCTGGGCCCTCGCTGCTGCTGCTGTTGCTGCTGCTACTGCTGCTGCTGTTCCTGCTTCTGCTCCCCTGTGGTTAGACGCCACCACCACCCTCTCCTCCTATCAGCTTGCTGGCTGGCTAGTAGATTCCCCCCCCCCGGTTCCTGCTGTTCCACCTACAGCCCTTGAGGAGGGGGGCTGCTGGCTGCTTCCCAGAGGGGGGGTGTGAGGGACCCCAGCTCTTGTTGCTGAGGACACCTTCTGAGGGGGTCCCTCCTGCCTGGACACCAGACCACCACCACCTGGAGCTGCTGGGACTCTGGGGCAGTTGCTGGCGAGCTGTTGGAGCCCGGAGGAGGTGAAGGAGGAGGAGGAGACCGCCTGCTGTTGGAGACCACGTGAAGACCACTGTGGAGGGGGTATTCCTGGACTGAGTATTTTTTCAACCTGTGCTCTTGTGGTGGGGTTTGGACTGTGTCTGTTGGGACACGGGGGTGTGGCGGGGGCCTGCCCCCGGTCCATCTGTGTTCCTTTTGCCCCCACCACATCGTTGCCCCTCCACCACCCCTGCTGGCTGTTTTCCTTCGCCTTTGGACTCCTGCCTCTGGGACTGAGCTGCTCGCCTGATCCACCCCGCCCATTCCATCTTTGGGCCTGCAGCAGCAGCAGCCTATAATTAATTGACTTTCGCACAAGTGCCTGTGGGCGCACCACCTTCCCCTCCCCCTGACTGGCCCTTTCCTTTTTTGTCCGCCCCACCTTTTTCCTCTGTGCCTGCTAGTTTTGCCCCAGCCCTGCAGCTATCGTGTCCCTCTGCCCCATTCCGCTGCCCTTCTCCCCCACCCTGTGCTCCCCCTGCCCTGATTGGTCCCTCCCTCGTGCGCCCACGCCCCCCCCACGCGCTTGTGCCCTTCCCCATTTGAGTTTTCCCCTTGTTCACTGCACCCCGCCCATCTGCCATTGTCCCCCCTGATCCCCCAGTGCAACTGGAGGAGCCGGAACTCCCCTCTGCGTCGGTGTCCTGTCACCCTTCCACCCCTAGGTCCTTGGCTGCTCCCCGCACCCCTTTAGCCTTCCCTTTCTGGCACCCTCCTCCCTGCCTGCAGCCTAGCGGGGAGGGTGGTCGCCTCCTCTCCTTCCCCTCCCCTCGCTGTTTGTCCCCCTCCCCGCTCTCGTTATGGCGGGGACGCGGCGGGGGAGGCCCCACGCGATGCTCCCACTGCCCCTCCTCCACCTGCCCCATGTCCACTGCCCTAGCTCCACCTCAACCGCCGCTGCCGCTCACCGAGGTGGGCGTCGCCTCGGGTGCTGGCGGGGAGGGCCCTGGGGTGGTGGCTGGTGATCTCCCTTCCATCTACGAGGAGATCGAGGCCCTGGGTCTGACCCCGGTCACGCAGGGGGAGGACGACCCTCTGCTCGCGGGCCTTGATCTGGGCAACCTCACCACGGTCCCCGTGTCCCAGAGTTCCCTTTCTCTAACCACTGCTTCTGCTCCCGCCTCTGAGGGTCCCCTGGATTCTTCCATCAACCCGGCTGCAGGTGGCACCCTGTTGACGGCAGCCGAGACCATTGAGGCGACGGGCAGTGCCGCGCGGCTGAGACCCGGTTCCCAGGGGGTGTCCCTCTTGGGTGTGGAGGACCTGCCCTCCTTCCTAGGCAGGGACCTCATTGACGAACATCTATCTGTGGATGCTGAGGCTGCCACACGTGCCACAGTGGCTGAGCCCGGCGTCGTTAGGGGTCCCCTTCCTACTTCACAGATCCCTGAGCCTGGCCAGGAGGAGCCACCATCCAGCGGCTCAACTGTAGAGGCTCAGGATCCTGCCTCTACCCCCTTCCCAGATTCTCTCCCTGATCCCCGCCCTACTCCTGTCAGCCCTATCCTTGTCCCCCCCCACCTCCTGTGATGCCCGTGCCACCCCTGGAATACCCCCCAGGGAGTGGCTTCACTAGTTTTTCCTTGTCCCAACACACCAGGGGCTGCTGTTCTCCTTCTGCCGCCCCTTGTTGAACCAGGGAGCGGGGCAGGTCACGTGGCATCGGCCCCTCGGACACCTTGTCAGGGTCTGCCCCCTGCCTGCCCGCCTCGGTGGGCCACGGGGCTATGACGGGGGCCCCACTGGGGGACAGTCATCAGTCAGTGCCCCTGCCCCCCCATGCACTAAGGGAGGAGCTGCGGGAGTTCCTTGAGGACTTACGTGGCTCCCGTAACAAAGTCCAGCTTGAGCTCCGGCAGTGGGGGGATTTCCATCAGATCCTCCGGGCCACAAGGGCCCTCATGGGGGAGGGTAAGAGGACCGGAAAGCAGGCTGCCGCAGCTTACCGGCAGGTCTGCCTCTTCCGTGACTCTTTACTCACCTACGGGGTAGGTCACGGATTGCTGCGCAGCCTGCCGGAGGCCGTGGGCATGTCTGCCAGTGAGGATCCCCCTCAGCCCTCCTCATGGCGCCGATCAGCTTTGCCACTTTAAACACCCAGGGCTGTAGGATGGGTCTCCACAGGAGCCAGGTGCTCTCCTTCCTCCGGAAAGGGGGGTACTCTGTGGTTTTCCTGCAGGGGACCCATAAGGATCCGGCCGCTGAAGCTAGCTGGCGGCTGGAGTGGGGGGATGGGGCCTACTTTAGCCACTTCTCGGTTTGCGCGGCTGGAGTGGCGACCCTGTTCTCCCCTGACCTACAGTCCGAGGTGCTGAGGGTCACCGAGGCTGTGCCGGGCCGTCTGCTGCACCTCCGGGTCCGCGTGGAGGGGCTTGTGGCAAATCTTGTCAATGTTTATGCCCCGACATCGGGCCCGGAGAGGTTGTGTTTTTATCAGCAGGCGTCCGCCTTCCTCAGCTCCCTGGATCCTCGTGAGTGCCTGGTCCTGGGAGGGGACTTTAACACTACCCTCGAGGAATGGGACTGCTCGGGGACTGAGCAGTGCCCGGCCGCCACAGATGTCCTCTGGGAGATCGTCGAACGCCACTCCCTGGTGGACGTCTGGCGCGACCATCACCCGGACGACGTCTCGACGTTCACTTTCATCCAGGTGGAGGCCCATCGGTCGCGCCACTCTCGGCTGGACCATATTTACCTCTTGCATTTCCACCTTTCACGGGCCCTCTCCTCCAGCGTTCGGCCGGCCCCCTTTTTGGATCACCACCTTGCCACCATGACGGCCTCTCTCTGCGCGGAGAGGCCGGGGCCGGCCTATTGGCACTTTAATAATAGTTTGCTGGAGGATTCGGGCTTCGTGGTGTCCTTCCGGGAGTTCTGGCTGGCCTGGCGAGGGCAGAGGCGCGCCTTTTCCTCTGCGCGGCGGTGGTGGGATCTGGGGAAGGTGCGCGCCCGGCTCTTCTGCCGTGACTACACCCGGGGCGCCAGCCGGCGGAGGGATGCGGCCATAGAGCAGCTGGAGCGGGAGGTCTTGGAGCTGGAGAGGCGTCTGGCCGCCAGCCCCGAGGATCCATCCCTCTGCGGAGCGTGCCGGGAGAAGCGGGAGGAGCTTCGAGCCCTCGAGGACCATCGGGCCCGGGGAGCTTTTGTTCGATCCCGCATCCGCCTCCTTCGGGAGATGGACCGCGGCTCCCGCTTCTTCTACGCCCTGGAGAAAAGGAGGGGGGCCAAGAAACACGTCACCTGCCTCCTGGCGGAGGACGGCCCCCCCCTCACGGACCCGGCGGAGATGTGCGGGAGGGCCAGGGCCTTCTACGCGGCCCTTTTCTCCCCGGATCCGACCGATCCTAACGCTTGCAGAGTACTCTGGGACGGGCTCCCGACGGTCGGCACGGGCGACCGGGACCGGCTGGAGCTGCCTCTCACTCTGGCCGAGTTCTCGGAAGCCCTCCGTCGCATGCCCACCAATAAATCTCCGGGCATGGACGGGCTGACCGTGGAGTTCTACCGCGTGTTCTGGGACGTTCTCGGCCCAGACCTGGTCACCGTCTGGGCCGAGTCTTTGCAGAGCGGGGTCCTCCCTCTCTCGTGCAGGCGAGCCGTGCTCGCCTTATTGCCGAAGAGGGGGGACCTCCGCGATTTACGGAATTGGCGTCCCATCTCGCTCCTCAGCACGGACTACAAAATCATTGCAAAGGCCATCTCGCTACGTCTAGGGTCCGTGCTGGCGGACGTGGTCCATCCAGACCAGACCTACACCGTCCCGGGCCGCACTATCTTTGATAACTTGTATCTGGTCCGGGACCTTCTGGAATTAGGGTGTAGGGATGGTCTGTCGTTCGCCCTCTTGTCCCTGGATCAGGAGAAGGCGTTCGACAGGATGGATCACGGGTATCTCCTGGGTACTCTGCGAGCGTTCGGCTTCGGACCCCGTTTTGTGGGTTTTCTCCAGGTGCTGTACGCTTCTGCGGAGTGTCTGGTCAGGCTCAACTGGACCCTGACCGAGCCGGTCAGCTTCGGGAGGGGAGTGCGGCAGGGGTGCCCCCTCTCGGGCCAGCTGTACGCCCTGGCGATCGAGCCCTTCCTCTGTCTCCTCCGCGAGAGGTTGACGGGGTTGGTGCTTCGGGAGCCGGAGCTGCGGCTGGTCCTGTCGGCGTACGCTGACGATGTGCTCCTCGTGGTCCAGGACCCGGGCGACTTGGCGCGGGTGGAGGCTTGCCAGGCTGTGTACTCGGCGGCCTCCTCCGCCCGGGTTAACTGGGTCAAGAGCTCTGGCCTGGTGGTCGGGGACAGGTGGCGGGTGAGCTCCCTCCCACCCACGCTTCAGGCCATCCGGTGGAGCGTGGGTCCGCTGCTCTATCTCGGCGTTTACCTTTCTGCCACGCATCCGTCTCTGCCAGAAAACTGGCATGGTTTGGAGGGCAGGGTGATGGAGCGGCTCCGGAAATGGTCAGGACTGCTCCGGTGCCTCTCCCTTCCTGGGAGGGCACTGGTGCTTAATCAACTGGTCCTGTCCATGCTCTGGTACCGGCTCAATACCCTGGTCCCAGCCCCAGATTTCCTGGCCAACCTCCGGAGGGCGATTCTGGAGTTCTTTTGGCCAGGGATGCACTGGGTCTCTGCAGGGGTCCTCCACCTGCCCCTGGAGGAGGGGGGGCAGGGCCTAAAGTGCCTATGCACTCAGGTCCATGTCTTCCACTTCCAGGCCCTGCAGAGGCTCCTGTATGGTGCAGGTAGTCCGGCGTGGAGCGTATTGGCGCACGCCTTCCTCCGCCGCTTCCGAGGGCTCCGATATGACTGGCAGCTCTTTTACCTCCATCCAAGAGGTCTTCTGCGAGACTTCTCTGGGCTGCCGGTCTTCTACCAAGACATCCTCCGGACCTGGAATCTCTTTTCAACGACCAGGTCCGTGGCGGCCACCAAGGGGGCCGACCTCCTCGCGGATCCCCTGCTACACAATCCCCAGCTTCATGTGCAGGTGGTGGAGTCCCCCACGGTGCGCCAGAGGCTGGTCTTGGCGGGAGTCACCAGGGTCGGAGACCTCCTGGACTACGACTGGGGAGACTGGCTGGATCCCTTGACGCTCGCTCAACGCATGGGGCTCTCCAGACCTCGTACTCCCCAGCGCGTACTTCAGGAGGTGAAGGTCACTTTACTGACTGCTGCTAGGGCTTACCTCGACTGGGTCCTGCGAGAGGGCACGCCCCACCAACCCTCCACCCCAGGCCCCATGGACATTTTTATAGGGCCCCTTCCCTGTGGACCCAATCGGGCCCCTCACCCTTTCACTGCCAGCCGGCTGCACGATCTGCAGCCTGTTCTGTTCCAGGGCGTGCCATGGAAACATCTGTACACGCTTGTGTTCCACACCCTTCACTACCTCATCCTTGCGTCCCGCCCCGATACCAAATGGTGGGACATCCTGCCACCTCTTGAGGGTGAGAAGCCCCTGTGGGCCTGCTTGTACTCTGCCCTGGTCTCGAGGCCCGCAGGGGATGTCAGCTGGCGGCTTCTTCACGGGGCCGTGAGCACGGGTGTGTACTTGGCGTGGTTCACCCCTTTCCCTAGCACCTGCCCTTTCTGTGGCGAGAAGGAGACCTTGGCGCACATTTATTTGGAGTGCGCCAGGTTGCAGCCCCTGTTCCAGCTCCTCTTGAATATCTTATTGCGTTTTTGGTTGCACTTTTCCCCTGACCTTTTTATCTACACACTCCTCATCCGTGGCCCCATGAAGTCGCGGGATCTCCTTATCAACCTCCTCTTAGCTCTGGCCAAACTAGCCATCTACAACACCAGGGAGAGGAGGTTGGCTGACGGGATTTCCTGCGACTGTGGGGCCTATATCTGCTCCTCTGTCCATTCACACGTCCGGGCAGAGTTCGTCTGGGTGGCGTCCACTGGATCCCTTCGAGGAGCAGTGGGCATTGTCCGGGGTTCTCTGCTGTGTGTCCCCATCAGGTTCCCTTCATTTAGCCCTATGACCTCACTCCCAATCCCGTTTTTTCATTAGTTGTCCCACAGAATTACTTGGTATCCCAGACCTGTGGGTCCTCCACTGAGGCTGGGGGGAAGTCCTTTAGAAGTGGGCGGGCTTCGCCCTCCCACCCTCCATGGATACCAATAGGACCGCTCTGCTATAGAGGAAGGAGGGAGAGGGTTGCTGCTGCTGCTGTTCCTGCTGGGCACTGGGCCCTCGCTGCTGCTGCTGCTGCTGCTCCTGCTCCAGCTGCTCCCCTGGCTGGGCTAGACACCAACACCCAACCTCTTTCTCTGCTATCTGTTTGCTGGCTGGCTAGTGGTTCCCCCACACCTCAGTTACTGCTGTTACTCCACCTACAGCCCCTTGAGGATGGGGTTTCTGTCCTGCTTCCCAGAAAGGAGGGGAGTGAGGGACCCCAGCTCTTGTTGCTGAGGATACCATCTGAGTGAGGTCCCTCCTGCCTGGACACCTCCTGCCTGGAGCTGCTGGAGCTACTGTGGCTGCTGCTGGGGAGCTGTTGGTGTCCCGAGGAGAAGGAGGAGAAGTAGGAGACGAGGACCGCCCACTGCTGGGAGACCGCTTGAAGACCACTGTGGAGGGGGCATTTCTGGACTAAGTCTTTTTCGAACTGTGCTCTTGTGGTGGGGGTTTGGACTGTGTCTGTTGGGACACTGGGGGTGTGGCATGGAGCCTGCCCCTGATCTATCTGTATTCCCTTTTGCCCCCACCACCATTGTTGCCCCCTCCACCACCCCTGCTGGCTGTTTTCCTTCTGCTTCGGCCTCCTGCCTTTGGGACTGAGCTGCTTGTCTGGCTCACCATGCCCACTTCCATCATTTGGGCCTGCAGCAGCAGCAACCAACCATTGACTTTTTGGCACAAGTGCCCGTGAGCGCCCCCCTACCCCCTGCACCCTGGGCTGACCCCCTCCCCTTTGCCACGTTTGTCTGCCCCACCCATTTCCCTCTGTGGCCCTGATAGTCCTGCCCCAGCCCTGCAGCTAACCCTGTGATCCCTCCATCCCATTCCCAGCTTGCCCTTCCCCCCCTTGGCGCGGTTCACCCCTGTCCCCGACACCTGCCCTTTCTGTGGCGTGAAGGAGACCTTGGCGCACGTTTACTTGGAGTGCGCGCAGGTTGCAGCCCCTGTTCCGGCTCCTCCTGAATATATTTTTACGTTTCTGGTTGCACTTTTTTTCCCCTCACCTTTTTATCTATGCACTCCCCATCCGTGGCCCCACGAAGTCGCGGGATCTCCTTCTCAACCTCCTCTTGGCCCTGGCCAAACTAGCCATCTACAACACCCGGGAGAGGAGGTTGGCCGACGGGACTTCCTGCGACTGTAGGGCCTATTTCCGTTCCTCCGTCTGTTCACGCATCCGGGCGGAGTTCCTCTGGGCGGCGTCCGCTGGCTCCCTTGACGCCTTTGAGGAGCAGTGGGCGTTGTCCGGGGTTCTCTGCTCGGTTCCCCATCCGGTTCCCTTAGTTTAGCCCTCTGACCTCACTCCTGATCCTGTTTTTTTTTTCATTCGTTGTCCCACGTAATTATTTGGTGTTCTAGCCCTGTGGATCCTCCCCTTAGGCTGGGGGGAGGTCCTTTAGAAGTGGGCGGGCTTCGCCCGCCCACCCCTGGGATGCCAATAGGCTAACATACCTGTGAGGGAACAGAACCCTGCTTCCCTGGGGCCAGGAGTAGCTCCTCTCCCTTCGACCGCTCTGCTGTGGAGGAAAGAGGGAGAGGGCTGCTGCTGCTGCTGCTGCTGTTCCTGCTGGGCGCTGGGCCCTCGCTGCTGCTGCTGCTGCTGCTGCTGCTGCTGCTGCTGCTGTTCCTGCTGCTCTGCTGCTCCCCTGGCTGGGTTAGACACCACCCCCCCCCCTCTCTCTGCTATCAGCTTGCTGGCTGGCTAGTAGATTCCCCCCCCCCCCCCGGTTCCTGCTGTTACTCCACCTACAGCCCTTGAGGGGGGGGGGGGCTGCTGGCCTGCTTCCCAGAGAGGGGGGGTGTGAGGGACCCCAGCTCTTGTTGCTGAGGACACCTTCTGAGCGGGGTCCCTCCTGCCTGGACACCAGACCACCACCACCTGGAGCTGCTGGGACTACTGGGGCAGCTGCTGGCGAGCTGTTGGAGCCCGGAGGAGGTGAAGGAGGAGGAGGAGACCGCCTGCTGTTGGAGACCACGTGAAGACCACCACTGTGGAGGGGGTATTCCTGGACTGAGTATTTTTCAACCTGTGCTCTTGTGGTGGGGGTTGGACTGTGTCTGTTGGGACACCGGGGGTGTGGCGGGGGCCTGCCCCCGGTCCATCTGTGTTCCCTTTCGCCCCCACCACCATCGTTGCCCCCTCCACCACCCCTGCTGGCTGTTTTCCTTCGCCTTTGGACTCCTGCCTCTGGGACTGAGCTGCTCGCCTGATCCACCACGCCCACTGCCATCATTTGGGCCTGCAGCAGCAGCAGCCTATAATAATTGACTTTCGCACAAGTGCCTGTGGGCGCACCACCTTCCCCCTCCCCCTGACTCCCTTTTCTTTGCCTTATTTGTCTGCCCCACCTATTCCCTTCTGCAGCCCTGATAGTCCTGCCCCAGCCTTGATAGTCCTGCAGCTGTTCCCGTGGTCCCTCTACTGCATTCCCGGCTCGCCCTTCCCCAACCACCCTGTGCTTCCCCCAGCCCTGATTGGTCCCTCCCCTCGTGAGTCCACACCCCCTCCCATGCACTTGTGCCCTTCCCCATTTGGTTTCCCCTTGTTCACTGCACCCCCCATGCCGTTGTGCCCCCTGATCCCCTAGTGCAACTAGAGGAGCTGGTACTCCCCTCTGCGTCGGTGCCCTGAAACCCTCCCACTCCTAGGTCCTTGGTTGCTCCCCACGTCCCTTTAGCCTTCCCTTTCTGGCACCCTCCTCCCCTGCCTGCAGCCTAGCGGGGAGGGGTGGTCGCCTCCTCTCCTTTCCCTCCCCTCGCTGTTTGTCCCCCTCCCCGCTCTCGTTATGGTGGGGGACGCGGCGAGGGAGACCCCTCGCGATGCTCCCACTGCCCCACCTCCCCCTGCCCCTGTGTCCACTGCCCAAGCCTCTACCTTGACCACTGCTGCCGATCCACCTACCACCGCCCCTACTGGGGCACCGGTGGCGGCGAGTACTGGAGAGACCTCCGCTGCTGCCACGTCCCTCGCCCCTTCCGATTCGAGGGGAGCCCCCCCAGCCGGTGGGAAGGGTCGGGATGGGAAGAAGGGTAAGGGCCCCGCTAGAAAGTCCAGGCCCTCCATGGCAGAGACTGCCCCTGCTGCCGCGGCCCCTCTACTGGCCATGGCATCCCTCCCCGCTATTGCATCCACCAGCTCCGCGGGTGTCCCTCTCCCGGCACCCAGGGCATATGCCCAGGTGGCGGCGGCCCCCCCGCCTACCGCTGCTCTTGGCCCTTGCCAAACTGGCCATCTACAAAACCAGGGAGAGGAGGTTGGCCGACGGGATTTCCTGCGACTGTGGGGCCTATTTCTGCTCCTCTGTCCATTCGCGCATCTGGGCAGAGTTCCTCTGGGTGGCATCCACTGGCTCCCTTGACGCCTTCGAGGAGCAGTGGGCGTTGTCCGGGGTTCTCTGCTCTGTGTCCCCATCAGGTTCCCTTCATTTAGCCCCATGACCTCACTCCTGATCCTGTTTTTTCATTAGTTGTCCCACAGAATTATTTGGTGTCACATACCTGTGGATCTTCCCCTTAGGCTGGGGGGAGGTCCTTTAGAAGTGGGCGGGCCTGCCCACCTCCTGAATACCAATAGGACCAGGCTCCTGTACCCACTGGTCTGAGTCTGTCACAATACACTAGTTTAAACTGGATTCTCCAGGGACCAACTAACAAAGAAAGGCAGCCTGTCTCTGCTTGGAATAACACAGTGAAGGCAGGGAAATGTGCCATCTAGAAATACCTGAGTCAAAAGGGAGAGCGATGCAGGTCTCCACCCAAGGAAGGCAATGGCTGGGATACTGGAAGCCTGAGAGTTGTGCCATTGAGGGGAAATACGAGTGCAGTTGTCCTGAACCTTTTACAGCCATCTAGGTAAACATGGCAGACAATGGTTGGGAGATGAAAAGTGTTGTTATCCCCATTGAACAAATGGAGGGCTGAGGCCCAGATTATCAAAGTTGTTCAGGGACAGATTGTCAGGTGCTCAGAACCCAGAAATGAGGCTAGTTTTTTAGAAGATCTCAGCACTTCTATTGTGACACTTATGGGCAGAACTCTAGAAGAGCTCAATTTCCAATGAGAAGGTGAAAACCTGGCTTTAAATAACTTGCCCGATATCACACAAGAAGTCTGGGGTAGAACCAGGAATGGAACCTAGTTCTCCAGTTTCTAAGTCCAGTTACTTAATCAAAAGCCAACATTCCTCTGTTCTCCCAAACCTCTGCACTGGAAGATCTTCAAACTCTGAAGAGCCCCACCCTTTAAGGAGATGATTTAAGTGAGAATGCCACTGCATGGCAGGCCCAAGAGATATATCTATGGAAAAGGGAAATCTAGCCTATTGTCTTCAACAGCATTACACTGACTTACATAAGATCAGTATCTAGCCTTGCCGTTCTTAATAACATCCTCACTATGTGGAGAGACCCTAACATGTGAGTGTGCAAATACACTTCTACAATAATAATTAAAAAAATATGAAATCCCCAAACCTGCTTAATTCAACATCAGAGAGTCTAGGGTATATTTTAAATTAACAGCAAAAAACTTTAATTAAGATCTTAAAAACTCACGAGCTTTTTACAGTTAGTTTGCTCATTAGGCAGGGCCTTCTAAGCTCTCACAGCTCTATTACTTATTGAGTCTGAACTATATTTAACCTCAAATAGATTAAACAACTTAATTAGTCATAAAGAAGTTTAAAACGACCTCTGCCCTATCACTAATATAAGTGGGCAGGTTTTTCAGAAGGTAACATAGTCCACTTTGGTACTTGTCAGGATAGTGGCTTTTTTTTTAAGTTAGAAAGAATGTACACAATTATTTTGGCATGGAATTGTCTGATGATGAAAATGAGTAAAATCAGAAGGAGTGCATTTAATCAGTGTGTCTAAAGGCATTTAATCATAAATGGTGTGAAATAGCCTAAACCTGATGACCTTCCAGGCAGGCTGCAGAAACCATTTATTAGACTGGAATTTTGGGTTAAGGGTGAGGGTATGTTGGTGGTGGATTGGGAGGAAAGGAGCTGTTCCTGTTGTCTTGTCTTGGCTGGCTGAGTTAATTAGTTGCATTTTATGATAGATCAGTGCTGATGAGGAGCTGAGTTTATAGGTTATCCATATATGTTTTTGTAATGCTGCTGGGTGGTCATTATGGTGTAAGACAAATTAATTTTCAAGGTGCCTAGAGCTTTTGTATGGATTTGGTTTTACTATTATTTAAATCTAAATGAATAAGTAATATTCCAAAAGCATATACAAAATAATGCATCACTCTGTAATTCCAATTTGAAATGTTCATATATGCTGTAAGTTGGACTCACTGAGTTCTTTCTGAATTTCCTAAGGGATGTTCTCTATATTCAACATATAGCTAGAGGGCTATTTTTGTCTTTGTGTTATGTGTGGACTGAGGGAAAACTATAGCTTCAGTTCTCTGGTTCTAGGTTCCTGCACTTGGGACAGTTATGGCCAAGGTCAGCTTTAAGCTTCCTTTCCACCTATTGAAGTCTGGGGCTGTCCAGTGGCCTGCCGAGCTCCAGAAATTTAGACCCTAAGAACCAATTAACTAAGAACCTCTAAGGCAATGAGTAGCCAAGAATAGCCAAAGAATAGTGCACTTTGACTATATCTCTTTCTGTCCTGGACATGTGCCAAATGGGAGACACCAGAGGATAGTTCTGCCTGATATATAGCCCTTTTCTGCTGCTGGTGAAGAATTGGGCCCTATGTATTCCTTAGAATACAGTGCCAATGCCCACAAGTCCTACTCACACAAATACATGTGTACACAATGCAGAAATAGCTTAAAATAAAATTAAATCCCCTTTAATACAGTTCTGAATATTTGTGCAAGTGTCAGCTATTAGTAAAATGTATTGAAACAAAAGATTTTTTCCCCCTTCTGGCTAATCTTATTCTTTCCTCTCATTCTGAAATGTCATTCAATTAAGTCCTAATTCCTCATTGTTATCTGTTATGAAAATGATTGTCACATGCACAGAATTGGCAATATACTGCATGGAAAATTATTCAAATTCTGAGGGATGAGGGCAAGCATATGCATTCATACTTCTGACTGTCTCCAGTCCTGTCTGCCCCACCTTCCATCTCTCCCTGGAGACCTACTAACATTCTAGACAGTCAAACACTTGCCATTAAAAAACAAATGGACAGAAATGTTTTCTTCTCTCCTCCTAAATGGAGAATTTCCTGCTAACAGTTACACTGATCTGAGGCTCCGAATGGGCAATATTCAGTCTGGACTAGTGTTGGGTTTAAGGTCCAACATCTCACAGCTCATCAGTGCTAGACTGAGGGACCTGTGATCATAGTTGTCACAGACTTTAACGCCAACCCTATATGTATGAGTGTATGAGTGACCGTGAATAACCTATGATCTTTAAGAAAGATCAGTGACAAGCTTTCATTTGTTTGACTAAGAAGGTTGTTCTCAGAAGGAAAAGGGGAATGAAACTCGCTTGCATTTTAATAAAAGCTGAGATTCTCTTTTAAAATTCTAGGTCTGTTTACTGAGGGGAGGGTTTTGGGGTTTAGCTGTGGCTACATAAGTCTCTAAAACTAGCTCTGACCACTTGTGTTTAAAAGGAAAATGAAAAGTCTTAAGAAAAAGTAGTAAATGTTTCACTTGTGCTCTTTTTGGGCAGTGTGCCTTTTTGGTGAGATATTTAGAGGACAAGAAAGAGTGATTGGCTTATATATGGTAAGTTACAGAGACAGATGTAAAAACGATAAAAATGTGATGAGCAGTATCCCTGCTGACACAGAAGCAAGTTTGAACTATAGTATTCATGCTGAAATGCCTTTCAATGAGCTGGAAAAATACAAAAGGAAACAGTTGGTACTTTATACATTAATAAAATCCACATGATCCCCTCAGCACAACTTGAAATCTCTAGCCATATTTTAACAGTATAATGTGAAATGTAACACATATGTAACAGAGCCTGCTTATCATACACCATTTGCTCCATTGGCCTCAATGAATAAAGCAAAAGGAAATGGCAGGGCCCTGATCTTGCTCCCTTTTAAGTGAATCACACAACTCCAGAAGAAGTGAGAACTGGGTACTTCATGAGTAACTAAATGAAATGCTAACATGGCCTGAGGACTTCTCTTCTCAGCATAATAGGGAAAAAAATCATTCTTTCATGTCCTCTGACCATTACAGCCAGCCAAAATCCTATCCTTACAAAACACCTCATTCTTATTGATCATACTCACAATTTACTATTTAGAGTTTCAGTGGGTATTAATAATACTCTACCTTATGACTCACTGTTGCAAGGGCAGACTTCCAATCTGGATTGTACTGTTTCTCCTTGTTGTTTTAGAAGCAGGTAGTTCTTGATTAATTGAAAACGCTTTGGCATCCCTATTCCCCTGCAGGAGCTGCAGCAACCTTAGCTTCCCAGACACTCTTTTTCTTATGGGAGTTAGCATGGATGCAGAGCTACCTGTGAGCTGGCTCCCTGGGCAATGTGGACACCATGGAGCTAGCATGTGATCTCCATGCCAGGTCTCTTTTTCCTAGGTTCACCAATGATGCCCAACAGCTCTTTCCTAGAGATAACAGACCTAGAATGTGTTTATTTGCCTGTCAATCAACAATCAGTTCATAGCGATCATACTGCATGGTCTGTAATGAGAGGTCTACTTTGCAATACATGGTGGGACTGTGAGATGAGGCAACAGATGCGTTCGTATATATGTAAAAAATTCAAATTGCTAGCTATGTCAAAGTGAGAAATCCCTCGGGAGAGCTTGTTCTTTTAGTTTACTAGCTATACATCAAAATTTCATGCAATTTGGGGAATGTCTTGCTTTTCTAGAGAAAACAATTGAATTAAAGGTACATTTTAAGTAAATGATATGGGGAGGTGAGGAGTTCAGTCTCTTGTTCTTTTGTATTATCATTCTTTATTCTTGTAATTGCACCTTTTAAATAGTGCTTGTCTTTTATTTCCACTGAAGTTTAAGTTGGTACAATGATACCTATTGGTGTATTATACTCAGTGGGAGAATTTATTAAATTGATAATTAGTGGATTCATATAACACTCTTTGAATATTTGCCAGTGGATTGTAGTTTCTCAATCACCTTGCATTTCTGGTTTTATCACTTGATATATTTGTTTGTATGATGGGATGTCTACCCCACACTTCCCCTGGAGGGATTAATGGAGGCCAGCTGGGTCAATTAACCTATTAGGCTGCAGGGTGGGAGAATGAATGCTGAGAGGAAAGTCCTAATTAGAGGAAGCTCACCTGTGCGGGAACAGGTGGGGCTTCTATAAAGCCAGGGAGATGATCATAGAGAGGTATTCAGGAAAGTAGGCTGTAGTCTCTTCCTAGGGGATAGGAGGTGTGTTTGGGCTACAGAGGTAAGTGGCCTACAGTTACTCCCTGAGAGGAGGGAGTTTCTAGGCTGGCAAACCCAGAGAAAGAGGGGAGAGCCATAAAGTTAGGACAGGGCTCAGGGAAATGTGGCAAGAGCCAGGATGGAACAGACCTTGATTCCTGGCTTGGAGATCTCTGAGCTGGAACCCAGAGTAGAGGATAGGCCTGGGTTCCCCAAACATCCACTGGGGAAGTGACACTGGCAGGACAGTGAATAGGAAGATTGCCTGAGTATGTTTGTGGGAAGAGACATTCCAACCTTGGAAGGGGAAACCACCCACTTGCTGACTGGCCAGAGTCACAAAGAGGATGCTGTGGTTCCTGGAGCAAGAGAGGGACTGTAGACAGAGAGTGATGGAGTGTCCCCTCTGGAAGGGGCATTGACCTGGAAGACCTAATCCCCAGAAAGGCCAGGAAGAGGTGTCACTCTGCAATGAGTAGAGGCTCCCATCACAGTATGTTTGCATTAATATGAAAATAAAACAATTTATTTAGAAAGAGGAGATAAAAAATCTGTTCCTGCTATGTTCCCATTCAGGTATGTAGGGTAAGGGGAGCTCTTGGTCATTCTACACATGCTATTAGCTCTATTGAAGCCAACAGGAGTCTTACCATTGACTCCTTGCTGAAGGTGGGGTTTTGCATCAGGCCCTAATTGTGGGCTAATCATGCTTGTGCCACAAGCCCTGAGCAATGGGCATCATGCTGTCTGAGTCCCAATCTTCTTCCCATTTCCCCCCTTGCTGCAAGTGGGGAGTACCTGGCCAAACCATTGCCTGTCCATGCCCCTCCTATGTGTGTGTGGAGGGACATCGTGACTTTCTCATATTCCCCAGCACAGCTACACAAACCAGCCCATTATCTGGCACTGGGTGAGTGAGGTCAGTGGGATTTGACCCTAAAAAGGTTTAGATACATTTGTCCAAATTTGGGATGCTGATTAATATTTTAAGTATGGCACACTGAACCAAACCGAACTTTTGATGTTCATCCATTTGAAAATTGAACTTAAGTCATAAAAATTTTACCTAAATATCCTGGCTGCTTTCCAAATAATTTTAAAAATAAAGTAAAAATAGAAAAGTTCATAGCAAAATGTCAGTAAGATGATGAACAGTAAAAGCAGGGCACTTTTTGTGACCTGCTTCTCATCTCAGCGTATGATGCCACACATATCCTATAAATGGGGCTGCTGTTTAATTTACGTAATCCAAATCTTAAGCACAGCCTTAATTTTTTATCCACATGTTGAAAGACAAATGGTATATACTGTCCTATACACCTAGATGATTAGTTAGCCTTTTATTTTTTGTCACATGCCTAATTTTTTTCAGTATAGTTTTTGTTTCCTTCACAAATCTGTTTTCACACTACATGAAAGAATAAAAATATAGTGGGTTCAAGTCTATTCTTGTCTAAATATTTTTAAAGTCTAGTTTTCTAGGTAGTGTCATATTCTGCTCTCAGATACACCAGTATTAATCCATAATAAGTGAGTGGATTAGTTCTAGATTTACACTGGTGAAACTGAGAGGAAAACTTGGCCCATGATTTTACATTACTTCACAGATGTGATTTATAAATATTGTATACTGTGTAGATGCATATACATTAGGCATCTTGCTAAAACTGAGCAAAACAAATAATCAGTTCTATGCGATTAAAACTTGTCCTCATTGTGTATTATAAATAGTAGTCCAGATACAGTGCCGAATTACATATTAGGCAATCCCAATGAAATCAGTACTGAATTTTTCTCTCTAAAATCTGTTTGTGAAATCACGTACCTATAAGTGTTCATTATGTAGAAGTTGCATCTAGTTTGGATTACTATGATTTATAGGCTCTGTAGCTGAAAATTGGAACAAATTCAATGGTTTCAATTTGTACAGAATGCTACAGCCTGCCTCATCCCTGGCTTACATCACTACTGTGAGAACACTGTTCCTGTGCTCTAGTCTCTCCATTGATTCCCATGCTGCTAATGCTGATCAGACCCAAACTACATTAGAATCTATGGGTGAAATGTTGTTCCCCTTGAAGTCAGTGATAAAGCTTTGAAATCAATGAAGTCAGGGTATCCCTCTGCATCATCATCTATGAACCACCAAAACAATTGTGCTTCTTTGAAACAAGGAAATCACAAAATTTAGGATAAAGTGTGGGAGGGCTAAAGATAAGGCATTTTCATTTGAAGGAATCTGCCTATGGAATGGATTGCCATAACAGATTAAATTAGCTCACTCTGAAAACCCATAGATATAGCTGAAGATCTTCTTTTGGCTCTAACCAGAATTGTATTTCCAGCTGTAATTTTCCCCACCCCTAAAAGAAAAAAAAACAAACCAACAACAAAAAACCCTAACTTAACCAGAGCTACTGGTAACCAAACATGGGAGAAGAGCTGACTTCTCTTTGAAATCCACTCAGTCCCTCACAATGGCACTGTATTAACCTGGGAGGTGCTCAGATACTATGGTGATTGGTACCAACAGGAAAAAAAAAACCCTCAGTTAGACACATACAGCATTTGGAAAGAGAATGAGCTGGACACCAGTTGCTGCTGATTGGAAATTTTCTGTTAAAATGTTTTTGATGGAAAATGCTGTTTCTACAAACTACAACTTGCTGGAAGAAAATTTGTTTTGATGAAACAGTAATTTTTCATTGGGTAAAATCAAAATGATAATGGCTTGTTTTGAGCCAGGTTGACCTGAATGGAAACATTTTAGTTTGTTGAACTGAATCAAAACATTTTAAGTTGTGTCTGCCTGATCTGCTAGGAGGGTAATAATGCAAAACTGTTGGGTAACATGGATGTGCCTCAGCCAATTGGACTGTTTGTATCATTTAAGCAAAGGGTTTTATGCTCTCTATCTATAATTTAATATTTCAGCATTATAGTTGCCTTGAATGTAATATATATTGTATTTACAAATTATTCCCAAATGAAATAGTAACATCATACCAAAAATACTGACCCTAAGACCTGAGTTTTCTATATAAAATATTTTTGTGTGTGTGTGTGTGTATACACATACACACATTTTTAAAATACATTTTGTCTGTGAAAAGTGCTGGATTGGCAGCTCTCGAGACTGTAAGTCCTTAATTGACCGAAAAAACAATGGCAGTGCAAGCTTCCTCAGTCCAATGGACATAAATCTATTCTGGCCAAACAACCTCTAAGAGTAAGATTAATAAAAATGGCTGCCAATTCAAACACCAGAATAATGTTTGAGCTAATTACCAGTTTGACCATTGTTATAAGCTCACTATCTGGAAACTTGTGAGGTTTGAATGACCACTTCCCCACTCACAGCACTAGCCACAGCACTAGCCACAGTGAGTATGGCCCACCAGCAGTGAGGGAAAGGAGGAGATAATTGCTCGATTACATGAAACTCTGAATATAGGGCAATGGTACCAAATACTGGCACCATTTTCCACAGCCAGTGGTGATTTTAGCTAATATCTCATTCCTGGGGTTAACAAAGGCAGAGAGAGCACTGGCATTCCAAAGCTGTCTGGGCCCAGATGCTGCTAACCTGTGTGCTGCAATGGTGGCTGCTGAAGTATCAGTGACTGGCTAGTGGGAAAGCGTCCTACTGCAGAGGAAGAAATAAAGCTGTCAACTGCCATCCCTAGAAACTTTCATTGTGATCTTCTTTGAGCATTCAAGGGACATCCCTATGTACATAAACAAACTGCTCCACATGTCCCCCCTTGCCTAACTTTATAGGGGAATGAAAAACAGACAATAATACTATCATTCTTTGTTGTTTTTTCTAATGTGAGTAAATTGATGAAAAGTTGATAGCTGTATCCTGTTAAGTTGAGGCTGCCATTGGTACATCATTGTAATAGGAAATACAATTACACACCTACCTGAGTTTCCTTCCCCTGCATCTGGTTTGCTTGCTGGGATTGACTGGACTGATGTGGAGTCTCAAACAGGTCATGGCTTGCGGTATAGATAGGCCTGCCAGGTCCATGTCCTCCATCCTCCTCCTCACTGTTCACACCAGCGGCCCATGGCTCAGGATCCTTGGAGGTATCAGAGTGCTCTGAGGGGTAGGGGTAGAGTCCCCACCAGGTCTGGCATGTAGCTTCTTGTAAAAGCAGCAGGTCCGCGGCTTTGCACATTTGACTATTGGGCTCCCTGGTCTTCTGGTATGCTTCCTGCAGTTCCTTCACTTTCAAGTGATAGTGCTGCTGGTCCCCATCATATCCATCCTCCTGCACCCCTGTGCAACCTGCTTTTAGATGTCCATTTTTCTGTGGCTGGTCCATAGCTGTGCTTGCACAGCCTCTTCCCCCACACTATCTCCTCTCTACGTCAATTCAGAGCACACCTAGAGCAGGTTGCTGGCATGGTCAGCTGGGCAAATTTCACACCAAGCAGGACAATCAGGAAAACACATTTCAAAAATCTGTAGGACTTTAAAGGAGAGAGGGGCCTTCCAGTCTCTGTGAACCCTGGGCAGTGGAGTTCACAGTTGTGAACAAAGCAGTCAGTGTTAGGCATTGTGGGATAGCTGTTGAAGGACTGTTCAGGTTGACATAAGTAACACAGTCGCTACACTCATGCTGTGTCAACCTCAATACATCAACCAGGCTCAATGCTATTTGGGGAGGTCTGGTCTTCTCCACAAGATTAGATCAACATAAGCTGCCTTGCATCAGCCTAGTTGTGCATGTCTTTCTGGTTCTTATATTTGTATATGAACACCTGTGCAAAATCAAGTATTGAATTTGGACAAAACGCTACAATAGCATGTTTTATTTTATTATGTGAATGTTTAAAATGGCACAGACAGTAATGAATGTCATCCCATGCCCATTCTCAGTAAATTTCATAATCAAAAATGGTCATCATAGTATTCCATAAACTGAGTTGCAGTATATTGCCATATTGATAAAATGCATAGCACATCTCCATACATTTAAGTGTTCATGGAATTCAAAGTATTTAATACCAATACATTTTAAGATATCTCCCAGCTCCCCATACTCATATACAACCTCAAATACCATTTTATTTCCCCTCCATGCATTGGACTGTACAAACCCATTATGTGGATGCATAAAGCATCCCTGACATCCACTGCATGTCTGGCTTCATCACTCGTCATGACAGGGGCCCTGTGTGTAGGTACTGGTTCAGGAATCTAGCAATCTCTTGCAGATACTGAACAGAACACAGCAGGCCACAGTAATGCAAACAGCATTGACAACACTGCCATTTTAATGGTTTTTAAGGCAGTGCCAATGAGAGTTCAGTCTGCCAAAGGCACATTGCCCACCATCTTACCGATACTGCATATTTAGTTGAACTTTCTTTTGTCGGGTCCTCTCAAATAAGGACATAGTTTCAGAAGCCATGGCACCAGGGGGCAAGCAGGCTCCCCTAGAAAAACAGTAACTCCATTTATAACATAAGTATGTGGTGGGAATAATGTCCCAGTTTGTCCAAGAAGATAAAGTCCTGATCCCTGAAACACCCTGGCATCATGCATCTTGCTAGAGTATTCCACATGGGTTTCCATGGACCTGTCCCTTTGGTTAAGCCAGGTCTGTATAACAATGGAGTAGTACCCTTTTGCGGTTTATGAGGGCATGTGCTCCTTGCAGAGGGCAAACAATAGGTATGCGATTACCATTAATGGTCCCAGCACAGTTTTGAATGCCCACTCTCACAAAGCCAAATTATTTCAGGAACATTTGTAATGCCCATTTTGTTTGGATACATCACAGTCCTAATCACCTCACAAATCTCTGCCACAACAATCCAGATAGTTGATTTGTCAACTCCAAACTTGTTACCGAAAGACCTGCAGCTGTCTGGGGTAGCCAGTTTCCAGATGGCTGTAGCGACCAGCTTCTGGACTGGCATCGCTTCACTTATAGGGTTGTTCTGGTGCTGGAGGGTTGGGACAAGCTGATCATAAACTTCCAGGAATGTCTGCTGCAGCATGAGAAAGTTCTGGACCCACTGTTGTTCATCACAGGTCTGCCTGACATCGTAATCCCATCAGTCTGTGCTTGTAGCTCCTCTCCAGAAGTGCTGGTCTATATAGGGGAGGGTGCAGCTAAGGCAAGAGGGATGAGCAGCATAAGCTTGGTTGTAGCTGGCATGTTAGTAGCCTCCTGCCAGAGGTGCCTTCAGCAGGTAAAAAACTGCTTCCAAAATGTCCACCAGAGTCTCGTAGATATTCTGCCTGATTCCTTACGTAGGACCGACAGCATGAGGTGGAGAAGTTCTTCCACCAGGTCAGGATCCATGTTGGTGGATTCGAGTGCTGGGAGTGTGTGGACATAAAATGGTACTGTCACGGGGGGCCCTGGGTGTCAAGCCAGGAGACCCTCATTCACCCATGGTGGGGTTAGTACACCCCATCACACAGTCATTGGGACTCCCTGTGGGAACAGGTAATTACAACAAGGAGAGCTTGGGACCCCTGGCGGGGTCAAGCAAACATACAAGCTATGGCCCCTGTGCCTCCTGGCTGGGGCAGGCAATGCAATTGGGATTTTTGAATTTCTGGGTGAGGCAGAACAAACAGTCAGTCTGTAGCCCCTGGACACCATTGGCTGGGAACGGCAAACTGTGGCCACTGGCAGTTGCGGGGACCATGCCTGTGGATGGTCAATGTCAGCAAAATATCTTGTGGCCCGCAATCAGATTACCTTGATGGGCTGCATGCGGCCCGTGGGGCACAAGTTGCCCATTACTGATCTGGAGCATGCACAGCAGGGGTGGGGGAGGCGTGATCTCCTGGACTCACAGTGATTGGTCCACCCCATTGGCCCAATGTGGGGTTAGTACACCCCACCACAGGCACAGCTGGAATTGTTGGCAAGCTAAAACCACTCAAAACACTTCTGTCCTGAAGGAGTTTATCAGACAGGCAAGTTCTTCCATAACCCACTATGACCCAAGAATGACTGCAGCTGGCAAGGGAACTAAGAAATCTGGGATACAATGATCTACATCCACAGAAAAACTGAAGCTCTGACTCAGGTCTGCATAGTGAAGTATGAATGTGACAGCATGGTTATGTAGCCCAGATCTCCAATACAATGTGGATGCTCAAGTGTAGTCTTCAAAATACTAAATTTGTAAGCATGAGTCAAACAGACCCAGGCTTACTTTGCTCTTCTATAGTGTGGAGGACATCCAGTGCACCTCTAGGCACTGGCTAAGTAGCTGACTGGCTTCATAAAAACAGTGCACTGACTCTGGAATCAGCCAATGTAATAGAACTTTTACTACTGTATATAGAAAACTGTATAATTATCTCTGATGCTCTGCTCTAATGTAAGAACAGTCCATTTTCCTAATGAGTCTGGCCCATGCAACTTGTTCTAGGTCCATACAACCTACTCCTGTCTTATTTGTCTTACATGCTGAAGGAGATCTTGATTGCAGGAAAACAACACCTTTTTAACACATAGGAGGAGATGCTGAGCCCAGTCTGAAAGATCCTGAATGCTTTGGTGCTTCGTGTGCACCAGATATTGATTGGTCAGGGAGAGATGCTATTCTTCAGCTCTGGGATGGAAGTTCCTGTGCTTGTGAATGCTGTAAGGCAGCTATCAATGTTGCTCTTACCTGCCCACCCATGGCCAGGTCCACAGGAGCCAAACATTGTAGTTCCTGACAGTGGCTGTTGAGGTACTATGAGGATCCAGATGTTCCACTCATGACCTCAATAGCATATTGCTTCTCTTGCTCTCCAGGGTTAGATGGAAGCCAGGGCTGAGAATGTCTCAATCTTAGTTTTTTTTATTTACAGTATAAAACAAACAAATATCTGTGGACATTCTTACACTTGTAGCCAACCATGTTCAATGCAATGAAAGGCACTGTGACCTTGGCAACTTAACCACAAAACCAAATTCTGAAACAGCACCTCATCAGGCACACAGTCATCAGACCTGCCTCTGACCACACAACTCTGTATGAATAAACATAATTGGGATCAGGACCTTTTGAAAATTCCTAATCAAAACTACACACAGAACTTATACACCTATGAATTTATCTACTGAGCATGTAAGGATTTCAAAATATCTCTTCAATATTTTATGCTTAATTTGGTGACATAAATGTTACTCCAAATTGTATATTTCAAATGTTGTTTAGTAGCACTTTTCATGTCATGCAGATGCTACTGAGAACTCCTGTCATGTAACTTAAAACATAAGCATCTCATATATTTTTATATCAGGTATCTAGGAGCTTCAAAAATATCTTTTTGAAAGAAACATTATCAAATCAATGAGAATTTTTTATGATGAGCAAAGTAAATGTACTTTTCCTCAGAAAACCATACAGTAACTCGTCAAAATATTAAGAATGGGAATAAATGAGAGCTTGATGTGCAGGGCAATGCATTTCTAGGGGAGAGATAATGCTTATTCTTACAGGACAATAAAAATCAATGGATCTACTGTAGATAAAATTATAGTACATGTCTTCTCCTTGCAAAACCTATAATATCCTGCTTACAAATTATATATTTTTCACTGCTTAAAATGATCTCATCAATGCTCTGCCCACTTAAGTTTTGTAAAGTGCCATATAATTTCCAAAACCAACTAAAATAAATCTATAGTTTTCAATTGCACTCTGTTTTTCTCTCTGCATAAAGGGGCTAGTCCTACATTCATTACTCAAGCAAATCTCCCGTTGAAGTCAAGTCTTGAGCCTTCTAGTCAATGAGAGTTCTGCCTGTGAAAAATGATAATTCTCTATTACTGAAAATATGACTCGACTGTTTATTGTTAAAACAGACTACTCAGATGGTTGACATTTTTCAGCTACAGCTTTGATAGCACCATTGTCATCATTTAGAAGAAACATTGTTGCGAATACTGAATGTATTAGGAAAGAGACAAAATTTGAAAATCAGTCCAGGGGTGAGATTTTCCTCAATAGTTAGTGAATAACCTGAGTAAGTGTTGCAAGTTCACTCCTGTGTCTAAAATGGTGTACTCTAGCATCCGTAATCTGACCTCAGAATTGACTTTTATCATCCCAGCAATGAAAAAAACAGATCATAGATGTGGCATCTATGAATTATAGTATGATCCAAATTTATTAGTCAAGGTTTACAGAGATGACTAAAGGTAAAACTAAACCATAATTGGCCTACTATTCTTTTCAGTATTACACAGCATTTACAACATTGAAACAAACTTCAAAATAGAGAAAAATTCTCTTGAATTTAGCAGCTTTTAGCAACAGGTGCTGTTATAGAAACAGAAATTTGACTTTGATGTCTTTAATTTGGAATGGTGAGAGTGAGGGAGGAGAGATAATAGTCATCTGATATTTTGGAAGTCCATGGTGGCAATATAGTCTTAAGAACTTTTCAGTTCCCACTGAGCTTTGCTGTGCTTTCAGTCCTGTGTGAATGAATGAAATACCTCCTGTTGTATTCTGTTCCTGCTACAAATCCTAAATCACCTACTTTATAACACCTTCAACCAATATCAACCACCCACAGCCTTCTCATTATAATCCTGGGCCCACTGGAGTTTCATGACCATTTAGCCGGGGCATATAACTTTTTATTTAAGTTTGTGATTGATCAGGGCTAGTTTCAGCAAAATCTTGCTTGTGACTTTCTTGTGTGGGTGTGAGAGAGAGTTCTGCTAAATCTTCCCAGCTTTTCATTATTTTAATAAAAATCTTTATTCTTTAACATAATTTCATCAAATATGATATAAAGTAAATACACTAGGAAACTCAATGTACCATATGAAAAGAACATGAAACAGGATAAGGATCACTATTTAATCTATCTCCTTCAAAGTCTTCCCTTTGATAACAGAATATAATAGGTATCTGGGGGTAGTCGTGTTAGTCTGTATCCACAAAAACAATGAGAAGTCTGGTGGCATTTTAAAGACTAACAGATTTATTTGGGCATAAGCTTTTGTGGGTAAAAAACGCACTTCTTCAGATACATGGAGTGAAAATAATGCATCTGAAGAAGTGGGGTATTTTACCCATAAAAGCATATCTCCAAATAAATCTGTTAGTCTTTAAAATGCCACCAGATTTCTTGTTGTTTTTGAGAATATAATAAGGAAAATAGAAATTATCAAACAGTGTCTGATAAAGCTATGAGGGATTTTTTTTTCACTTTTCCATGACAGGTTATTATTTTTTTATTATTTATTTATTTATTTATTAATTAAATATTTACCTGAGATATTTCCCAGTGTTCTTCAGGCCACATATTGAAGCTGCTTTTTAAACAATATTTTACTAGTGGTTTGAGGGCTCTTTTTGCTTTATTTCTCATCTTCCATGTCTGCTTTTCCACATTAACTGTTACAGAATAGCAGAGAATATATATGTGGGCACAAAATATTGCAATCAGTTCAACAACTGTTAGATAGCTAGATTGCCTATAGGCACAGCCCTAAGCCTGGGGTGATGCATAAACTGCACCATCCCATGAGCTGAGTAGCCCCAGGAGGCACCATGTCTCAGACACACACTTCTGAGTCATAAGCCCTGCTTTGCTTCCTCTTCGCTCTAGGAGAAGAGAATAAATTACTTCAGCCTTTTAAAAGCACTTTACTCCCTTCCCCAGTCCCATGCATCAAGCCAATTACTCAGGCTGGTGAATGGAGGGACAGAGCTAAAACTCCTCTCACATCTCACCCTTTTCACAGTGGGATGAATTGAATGGATTGTGTGACCTCCCTAATGTGGCCAACCAAAACTTGAATAGAGCCAAGCAGGAGAGTAAGGGCAACAGAATAAGGCACAGAAGAGAACAGGGCTCATGAAAGGGAACCAGCCATCCAGCTAAGCTGAAATGCTGTGGTTCTATTCTAGACTCATGATAGAACATGGTTATCAATCCCCTGAAACTATCTTAACTTGACAACAGGAATCTGTTCAATTTCACAAATTCTATTCAGTGGTGGCAACACTGAAACTGACAAGAATTGTGTCAATTTCAACCTTACAGGGCTTCCAAGGTCCCCTACTCTAAGTAGTCTGCCAGGTGAGAATATTTCAGTTAGGAAATGCCATTTTTTGATGTTTCTGAAATGAAATATTTCAGGATTTCATATCTTTGAAAGTGCTTTTTATGAACCTAAATTTTGGTGTCTGACTAGCTCTACTCCTTACTCTATGAAACTGAATGTATATTTAACTGTGTGGTGCAGACGAGATGGAATAAACATACAGTTTAGTTGCATCTGCCTCCCTGACGTATTCTGTCAAAAGTTCGTATTTGAATGACAAGAGCAGTTCTACTGTCAAAGGGATTGTTAATCCAATCTGCATGCTTGATTTTTGTCAAAGCCTGTTTGTGAATAGATTTTTTTCCCCCTCATGGTTCCAAACGCTTGCAGTTCCCATTTATTTCATTTGGAACGGTTTGATGTTCAGCACTTCTGGTACCAGGTTCCACATTTTCAAAGGCCCTTGCCCAAAAGTGGGTGAACCTGCAAAATGTCCAAGGTTCAAGGTGGGGATTTATTTTCCCAAGTGCAATTTGTGTATGTGTGAGATTGTGCACAAAATTGGGGCCTCTTGTGATTATCAGCTGTGAAGAGTAATAGCTGGCACAGTGAATCATCAGTGATGCAGGATCAAGCCCTTGACACTCACATTAAGGTTAAAATAAGTTTAACTTTTTTTTGTTTTATTGCACTTTTGTACTTGCACCACCTCAGGTTACAAGCCAAAATGAAGGGAAATTGATTTTTTTTCCTGAGAGTACTCTGCTTTGGAGTAGGAAGTGTGGTAGTGAGCCTACAAATTTATCCTAATTGTACGCTCAACTGGTGAAAAATGGGTGAAGATTCATGAATTATCACAATGATTTGTTATATAAAACTGTTTAAGAAAAAATGTGATAAGGAGACAGACTGAATTGATTTAAACGAAAAAGGTTTATGGACACAGGACTGTGTTAAGATGATGAGTGGTAAACAAGAGGAGCAGAGAAGCAAAAATCAAAGAACCAAAATTGGTGTGTCAGTAATTAGGCTTAATTGATGGAAAAATAATGAAATGGTGGATTATTCCACCCATTTCTTGTGTGGGGCCCTGTAGCAGAGTAATCACCCCGTTCCTGCCTGGAGGGGTTAAAAGCAGCCCTGGAGAGGGCTGCAGCTGGGGAAAGGCTGATTGCGGAAGCAGCCACAGCTGGCCCTATAAAAGGGCTGTGAGCCAGAAGCTCAAGAGAAGACTCTCTCTCTAGATTCTTGAGAGAGAAGGACCTGGCTGCCTGGGAAGCTGAGGATGGTACCTAGGGTGGAATATTGCTGGGAAAGGGCAGAGGGAGCTGGGAAGCTCCAGCCTAGCAAAGCTGCAGGCTGAGTTAAGGGCCCACAAAGGGTACCAGGGCTGCAGAGGGAAAGCCCAGAGATAAGCAGAGGCAGCTGGTCCAACCCTCCTTGCTGATAATGAGTGGTATACAGATTGCAGCACCCCCACCCCTCCAGTGAGCAAGGGTTAGATGGAGACTGGCAGTAGCCACTGAGGCAAGGTGGAGATAGAGAGTTAGGGGTTCCCTGGGGAGGGGAGACCCAGAGAAAGGAGGTACTGCAGTGGGCAGAACCCCTGAGCAAAGGGCACCAGGGTTGGGGAGGGAGCTTGGGCCAGTGGCAGGGAAGGCCATCAGCCGGCAGAGGGTGCTCTGGAGCTGGAAAAGAGCTAATTCCCTGGACAATCAGCAGGAGGTGCTGTGCTGGTGAGTCCTTGTCCTGCCACAGGCCCTTATCAAGAGACTTTGGGGAAGGACACAACATGGGGAAGAATACTGTGAGAACTTTTACTGTCACTGTGGCTGCAGAAGGATTGTTGGAGTGACAACGGCTCTTGGGAGTATGGGGGGGAAGACAGCTGATGATTGTTGCTCAGCAGCAAGGACCCCAACCTGATACATGAGATCCTGCTCAGTCTTCCCCCTTGTGATCCTTTCTGCACCCTACCCTCCTCCTGTCCTATTTCTTTCTTTCTCTTGGCTTTTCACCTGATCCTGAAATCAATTGTACTGCACAGCACCAGCACAGTGAGATGAGACAGCTCATCTAGCTCTGCTCTGCCTGAGAAGGATCGTTGAATGAGAGAAAAAAGATTAGACCAACCAGAGGATGTCCCTGACCAGGGAAATAATTCAGGGTCCAGAGCAACCGCTTTCATGGCCAACCTGCCAGCCCAAATCATCCATCCATGACTGATAAGTGACCAGGTATCTCTAAGAACATCACAAAAGCCATATTTCCCTTATCTTTACTATGCTATATCTTCTCTCTAGTCTGTGTTTGCCTGCTTTGCCTAAAACAGGAAAGTGACTATCATTCTCAATTCAGAATTGAAAAATAGAACTACAGCTTTCTCCCCCACCAAGAAGGACTGTTTGACTAACTATGAGACTTTTAACCAATATTCATTGTCTCCAAAAAAGGACTTTGAAAGGTTTTGATTACGTATGTTTTGCATAAACAATCAATTTCAATGCTCTTTACCTCTATTTGATTATTTTCCTGTTGTGTGTTTCAATCAAATTACTAAAGTTTGGCCTGAATTTTATGTTTGCCATGATATATATACCTCCAGCCTATATATCAAATCCCATATCTTGGTTAACACTGTTCAGTGTTAAACAGTAACTCGGTTATGTTAACACCTTTGGCCTATATATTCCATATAAATTATACAACAACCTATGAGTACTTTTTATTGAGATTTCCAAACTCTTCTTGAAGAGTGGATATATAGGAGTATCAAAAAACTTCTGATACACATTCAGACTTCTTGGTTCTTATCCAAATTTAACCACAAATTCTGTTGAAATTTGCCCGCCACTGACTAACCTCCCAGTTATATTGCAGTTTTTTTAGCACAATATTACATTACACAGTTCAGGATGGACCCAATCTGACAATAACTAAAAATCAGTAAAAGTCAGTATATTTTGCATGTAACTTGCAAACAGAAACAAGAAAAAAAATACTCAGTACAAATGATTCACCCAAGTCCACTTCTGAGGCTGTCCTAGAATTAACATTATATTGGGTGATCACTAGGCAAATTCAAATGTAACCAAAGTTGTAGGTCTCCAGATCAGCAGGTTTCCTTTTCTTGAGGAGTAAACATTTAAAATAAAATTAAGCTTAACTGAACAACTACGGGTCATAAATATGTCTTGAAAAACAGTGCACAGAATGGTGCTTGAGAATGAATATGAAATTTCTTCAGAGGTTTTGTGCACTTAGGGATAAAACACTGACCAAGATTTCTACCTGGTTTACATGTCTGTACAAAATTATGCAGACTCATGCATCACCTTTATGTTGCCAGTGCAAACACTCTAAAATAATGCGAACTTCTCCATGCACTCCAGTGTTGGAATATGCATTCACAAAAAAACAGGTGAATGTTACACTTTTTAGAGTGCATGTGCAGATGCTAGCACCTGTAAAGCACAGAGCTATGTGAGTGTGTGAATGCAATTTTGCATGTGTGGAGGCTGAGCACTAAATATTACTGCTTTACATTTCAAAATTGTTTGGAATTTTAAGTTGACAGTGGAAAAGCTTGATATATTCATTGCAAGAATACCAAAAGACTTTGGCTAGTTAGAGAATTACTTGACATGACACACTAAACTCATTCAGATTGTGAGGGAAAATATGGTGAGCTTACAACTTTGGCCAGGCTTTTAGGCCTAAACTTTGGATAAGCTTGTTTCTAGGCTGTGTTGAACTTTGGTTCAGCTTGTCTCTGTGTATAAGGGGCAGAGAGGAGGGGGACAGAGTGATGAAAGAGTGATGAAAGTTGCTTCTGTGTGCCAAGGGGTAAAAGGAGTCACAGTGGAAAGTTCCCAAAATGGAACAATGGCTTTGTGTGTATAAAAGGCATGAGGGGGCAGAGTGATAAAGTCCCCAAGTAGTATAATTTTCAATAACCAGGCTTATGAAATATATAACTACAACAGTTGTGTTACAAAGGTCGCTGACCACAAAAGAACAGACAGTGAGTAACGGGGGGTGGAGGCCTAGTGGGCGAGACGCTTGTTTTCACTTTTGTCCTATATTAATTTTTTAATGCATTCCAAATAAGGTAATTAATACGGAAGTATGTGTAATTTGTCTGTGGTTTTAATCTTTATAAGCTAGCTAAAATTTAAGGAGGGCAGAGCAGCTTGCCACTTTGCATGGGGCCATGCTGTCTCTCCTTGCATATATGCTTGTATAAAATAAAGGAGCCTCAGGCTGTCTGATCGAAAATCAATCTTGTGGTCAATTTTCCACAACAAGATAAACTGTCAAACAAAAGAGAATTCTATTAAAATATTCATGAAATTATTTTTTGATGTTTTATACAAGTTATGAATTTGGCCACCATGTTTTAATTGACATACATCCATTCACAGGGCTGGCTCTAGGTTTTTTACCGCCCCAAGCAAAAAAAATTTTGCCTGCCCCCCCGTCCCAGCCCTGAGCTCCTTGCTGCAACCCCCCGCTGCTCCAGCCCTGGGCTTTCCCTCCCCGCACACCCACTGCCGCCCCAGCTCTAGGCTCCCCTCTTCCCCTCCCACCATTGCCCCCCCACACCTCCTGCTGCCCCAGCCCTGGGCTCTCCCCCCACAACCCCCCACCTGCACCCTCCTTCCGCCGCAGCCCTGGGTCACTGGTAACTCGCTCCCAGGGCAGATCATTCAGCAGGAATTTTAGATGTGCACAGAACACAGACAGGGTTGGTTCCCATATGGTTACAGAACTGCAGTAAAGCGGAACAATTTTCTGCTTGTGTGATTGGAGGATATCTGGATGCATATTATAAGACTGTCCTACATGAATGAAGAAAATTTGAGGTGCCTTTATTATTCTTTTGTTCTACTCTTTCTTTCTATGGGGAATTTGCCAATGCAATATCACTGTCTTCCTTTTAAACGAACAAACAAACAAAAAAGGCCATGGCTGTTGAAAATAGCAATTCCAGTCCTAATAACCACTGGGAAGCATTTCTTGCTTAATTTTATCCTACTTTTTCTACAGCAAATTACAGTGGATCAGTGTATTTGATTTGGGAGAAATGAAGTAACAGCTGCCCAAATTGAGCTTGAGCACTCCTGAATTTTGAGGTGCTCAAATCTGGAAGGCAGGTGCTGAGGGGCGCTGTGGCTCCATGGGGGAGCACGGCAACACGTATGCAGCAGTGTGTCTGGCGCTGTGTGGTGCCAGACACGTTGGTCTGAGTGGCATGGTAAGGGGGCTGGAGGGTTGGAGAAGGGGTAGGGAGATCCAGGGGGGGTAGTCAAGGGACAGGGAGCAGGGAGGTTGGATGGGGTGGATGTTCGGGGGGGCAGTCAGGGGCAGGGAGAAGGGGGATTAGATGAGTCAGGGGTTTGGGGGGGGCAGTCAGGGGACAGGCAGCTGTTGGATAGGCATGGGAGTCCCAGGGGTTTGTCAGGGGATAGGTAGGGGGTGGGGTCCTAGGGGGGAAGTTAGGGGGTGTCTCAGAAGGGGGCAGTTGGGGATAAGGAGAAGGGAGGCATAGATAGAGGGTGGAGTCCCAAGGGGAAGTTAAGGGCTGGGGTCCCGGGAAGGAGCAATCAGGGGACATGGAGCGTGGGGGTTGGATGGGTTGGGGTTTCTGTGGGGGGCAGTTGGAGGGAGTGGATGGTGGCAGGGTGGGGCTACCCTCCCTCCCCATGGAGTGTCCTTTTTTTTGAATGTTAAAATATGGTAATCCTACCCTTCACAGTGCAACTTTCCACTCAGGGCATGCTGCAGCATGAGGTCCCCGCCTTCCTTTCCAGTTGGCAGTGGCCAAGAGAATGCTGGGAAATGTAGTTCTTTACCTGCTCCAGGGCTGGCTCTATTGGCAGGGAGCTAACCAAGGAACTACAGTTCCCAGGGCCACCTGCTGGTTCTCAGCTCCCATGCTGGATTCCTGTCGCCCTTGCAAATGGGATGCCCCAAGCACATGCTTGCTTTGCTGGTTCCTGGAGCCACCCCTGTCCATTGAAGTCAAAGAAGCTATCCCAGTATGCAGAAACTGGGGATATAGCCCATTGTTTGGAAGTATGTACAATATGTCTACAAATATCACTTTCATAACTTTGTATACCTTTGAATGTATGAAAAAAAATCTAACTTGCAGGCTTTCTGTAGTTACTAAAGATTATTTTGATAAGTACAGGGGTTTTTGTTCTTGTTGTTTATGTTAAAATACATTTTAGGGGTGTTTTGTTTCTTTTTCAAAGAAGATGAGAACACTAGCCTGGGACAAAAAAATCTGGTTCTATTCCTGCCTCTGCTATGCATTTCCTATGTGACTCCTTGTGTTTCAGTTCACCAGCTGTAAAATTGAGTTAATTCATCCCCGTATAAATTAATTTAACCTCACAACACCCCTGTTATGTTTGTAAGGTGCTTTGATTCTACAGTGTTGAATTCCATAGAAAAGCTTACCAATAAAGAAATCCCTGTGGCATCATCATAGTGCAGCATAATTCACTTTCACATAAAATAGATTATGTTCTTTCTGGCTAGTTTCTAGCATGAAGCAGTCTTCTTATTTTATTATCCTGACAGATGAAAGCAAGACTGCAATTACCAAATCTTGTGACAAACTGAGATCCAATCCAGCTCCCACTGAAGTCAATGGAGTCTTCTCCACTGATGTCAGAAGCAGTTGAATTGGTCATTCTCGGTGTTCAGTCACATTTCTTTAAAGGAGTAAATTAATATCAATATAACCTCTGACCTGGTAAGCAAATACATTTCAGGCAGTCTCACCATGAAGTGGTATCTCAGACAATGTACAATGTCAACAGAATACCAGTGGAATTTAGCACTGACCACCATCATTACACAGCAATGTATTGTTGTATTGAAGAGAAGTGATCACCAAGACCCTCTGGTTCTTATCCTCCCTAGAAAGCTGTGCTTGCTGGTTGTTCCTGGAAAAAAATTGGTCTGGTGCAGAATAACTCAACTTACACTAAACAAAATATTAGGGAGGTATAGAGAGGATTGTGAGGGAAGTCTTATGGGCCTAGACTGCTCAGCTCTATGCCTGCAGAGGCCACGCAGACACATGAATTTCTATGACCATGTGTTTTTCTCTAGAATAGATTCCTAATAGCTTGTTCCTTTTTGCTTGAAAATCCCATAACAAATAAAATCTCATGTGATGCTATTACCTTTATCATGGGATTCTGCTGTGTCTGGTCCTTTAAAGTTAACTAAAGGCAGAAGGCAAATCTGTCCTTCCCCATCATAGTTATTGAGGAATTAAAACTTACCATAAGTTAAATATGACAGTAATAGATGCCTGTATGAAAAGATTGAGAAATATCCAGGATACAATCAACAAATATTTCTTCCTTTTAATAAGATATTAAAAGCAAAAATATCCTTAGTTTGGACAAATGCTGTAGATTAATTTCTATTCAACTTTACCATTATGAACCCATCAACACTGCACTTACAACCTCAGAAGTCAGATGAGACATTCAAAAAAGAATGTGTGAGTTATAATGTGTGCATATGCAAGCATACAGTATGCCACTTGTCTACTGAAGATCATCACCTAATAATTGCTTTATAAGTGTAAGCCATTATTAAATATTTTACACTGCATGTTACCATCCTGCCTCTTAGTACAATCCACAGAGGTCACCATTTAAAAACTAATTATTTAGCATTGCACTAGCTGAGATATCACAAGGTTTTCCCACCTATTTATAGTGGGAAATAAAATCCTCTCACATCCTGCCAGGCATCTCTCTGGTATTGTGGAGTCTTAAATGCCTAGCTGAGAGGGATGGGACACAATGTGAATATTAATGATCTGGCTGAGCTGGCAACGCTGCTGTGTTTGGGTCACTGCCAGATAGGAACATTCACAAGGCGGAACTGGTCCAGGAGACAGATTTTTTCAGAGAATCTGGATGAAAGCTGGAAAAGAACGCTTAGCTGCTACTTTATAAAGAGATTTCTGTAGTAAGATAGAGAACCTGTAGAACTAAATGAGCTGTGACAGGGCTAGAAGGAAATTTTGAGCTGCTCGGGATGTTATAGTGAAGGACAAGTTTCTAGTGCTTAAATATATGAAAGTGAGTGAAAATGACAGGAAAATTAGAGCCAAAGCTTTCCTACAATCATTTAGGAGATGCTAAACTGAGCTGTGTTGCAGTTTGCCTGCTACTGATTTGTTCAGTGTTACTTCTAACCACAAAGTTTATCAAAAGCAGTTTATTTAATTATTTTAGTATTTGTGTTATTGAGCTTTAAAATTAGGCTCTGCTCCCATGGATATAAAATTCCCACTGACTTTAGTGATGCACAGAGCTGGCTCTAGGCCACAGCGCGCCAAGCGCGTGCTTGGGGCGGCATGCCGCAGGAGGCGTTCTGCCGGTTGCCGGGAGGGCGGCAGGTGGCTCCGGTGGACCTGCCACAGGCATCCCTGTGGAGGGTCTGCTAGTCCCGCGGCTCCGGTAGAACATCTGCAGTCACGCCTGCAGCAGGTCCACCAGAGATGCAGGACCAGTGGACCCTCTGCAGGGACGCCTGTAGGAGGTCCACCTGAGCCGCGGGACCGGCGAGCGGCAGAGCGCCCCCCGCCGCGTGCCACCGTGCTTGGGGTGGCGAAATTGCTAGAGCTGGCCCTGGTGATGCAACAGCAGGTCCTAACTGGATTTGGTAGCAATGACAGGCTATGGATGGCTACTGCAACTGCCAATTGGTTGCCACTATTGGCCATCACATCACAAGAATCCCACACAACAGGGAAACTAAGTACATTTGAATTGTAAAGGAAAGGGTTGAAAGCCGCTTGGGAGCTCTTATGTTTTTTCCATGCTCTGCTGGTGCAGAGGTGGTGGAAGTCTGTGGGGAGCTGCACCAGCCCTCTCTGAAATGTGGAGTGGAGCATGTCAAAACAGTCAAACAGCTGAGAGCAACCTTTGTTCTCCTTGGGAGCCATTTGGGGTTATCTCAGCTGAGCTTTTCCTTCTCCTTCTTTTTCTTCTCCAGGTGGCCCTCACAGTTGCAGAGCACTTTTCTCTGTGGAAAACTATTTACTTTCTATGGCCCAGATTCTCAGTTGGTGTAAACTGGCATAGCACCAGTGAAGTCAATGGAGCTATATCAGTTTACTTCAGCTGAGGGCCTGGCCCTGTGCTCTTGGAAACTCCATTCTGTACCATTCTCTCATTTACTGAATGCTTTAAGCCAACATCCACAGACACTCATTTAAGAGATTTATTATAATTTTACTGGAAAGCAATATTTTCTGGCACTAAGAGCTGTGGCTGGGTTTGCAGTAATTTAGCTTTTATCAGATATTTGGCTCTTATTTTTTAGTCATTATTTCACATTAGTGGTGACTCTTCATTGCAGCACTCACAAGGTGTTGAGACAGGGCAGCTTTTCTTTTGCTAGCATCACAGTTAGAATCCTTTCTCCATCTTTTATAACAGGCATTAGGTATGCTGGGTTTGAATAGCTCCCGAGCATAACTAGACAGCTTTTGATCAGTTTGTCATCTAGCTCTGAGCTAATGCTCTCAAGTTTGCTTTTGGGAATACTGGAAGAGGGGAACATATGTGGTTGCAGGGCTTTGGCAGCCATCCAGATGGCCAGCATGGCCTATGTACAGGCACTAATGGAGCTATTATCCAGGAATAATGGCAGCAGGAGCTCAGCAGTCACAAAGGTTGTACTGCATTGACTGTCCATGTCAACAATGGAACTGATGTTCATTAAGAATGGCAGGGGCTCTGTGGTGAATGAGTTAAATGCTGTTTGTGGACACTAAAAGAGCTGATATCCTTGGAGAGAAACATTAAAGTAGATGGTATCCATGTCCTGATTCACTTGCCCCTCTTCCAGTGTAGAATTCAAGGCTATCTCCAAAGGATGATAGATGAGATCAATAGGAAGCCCAGAAGCAATTTATTGAATACAAATTTTGGTGTCTGCTATTCCAGATTTGAGGCCATATCACTTCATTCCAACAACTCCTAAGCACAATCTAAACTCCTGTGTTCCAGGTTTGGTATTAAGGGTTCAGCTAGCCCTCCACATAACCAGGTAAAACCTGACTTTCTCTGGTCATTCTCCACACCTTGAAGATCAGCATATGAATCTGAGTGCATCTTCAGTTGGTAGACAGTGTTTGGGCAACCAGTGTGAAGTAAGAGCTTGAGCCTGACACCATGGCCATTCTAGGCTGCTGACCCCTTCACACTGCCACTAGACACTTAGGCTGGTTGCCTATGGGAGGACCCTTTGAAGGTAGTCTTGGCAGGAAGTACTGCCCCACAGGGCCTGATTGGCAGCCTCTCACAGCACAATGATTGGCCAATATCAGTATATTAACTAGAAAGCCATGATGGGGAGCTGTCTGAGAAACAACACTCCCTCCATGCTCCAGACCTTGCTTGTGATGGCTCCTATAGTCTGGCTTCTGACCCTGGTTTGTCCTGAACTTCACTACTCAATTGCAAGACAACCGGAGCGGCTAAGAAGGGAGTTTTGTGAGTGAGTTCTCCAGGTGAAGGACAAACGATTGTGACCTTTGGGGTATGTTTGCTGTCTGTAGTGTGTGTGTGTGTTTGTGGTGTGCTTGCTGGTTGACTGAAATATACTATGTGGTCAGTTTATTTGGGGGGCCATGTGCTGATCCTAGCAGCCTGCTAAGCAAGGCTGATAGCCTCTTAACAAGGCTTTGATTCCTAAGCCCTTTAGCACCCATCAACCCTTAATCGGGGTGGGGCTACTCAGGAAGACTAGGGCTTTAAAAAGCCCACTCCTAGGTGACTGGAGGAGCTAGTGAACAGGAGCGGCTAACAAGGGAGTTTTGCGAGGGAGTTTAGGGAAGAAATGTTGAGTGTGAGGGGACGGCTAGATACTTAGCATTCTTTAAACTTAAAGCCTAAAACACCCCCTAATAAAAACAAAACATCAGCAAAGGGATGAGCTGCAGGAGTAAAAAGAGAATGCAGGTAGAAGTCAAGCAACAGAGTGGGGGCTATCCAGTTTATTTCACATAATGTAACATGTATGATTAACTGCCCTATGGGCAGGTATTGTATGTGTGCGTTCAGTGCAAGGACCTCCTGGCCCTCAGAGGTTGTGTACAGACTTTGGAGACCAGGATGGCTGAGCTCGAGGAGCTAAGGGAGTCAGAAGTACATAGTTGAAACTTTCCAGGGCACAAAAGAATGGTCCAAATCTCGGTCTGACAGTCTCTGTGCTGTTGAGGAAGATGAAAGTCTCAAGGAAGGAGAACATACAATTGGAGCAGAGGGAAATGATCCCAAAGTTGGGACTCTCCTTCCAGAGGATGTCATTGTATCCTCTCGTACTGAGGATATTTATCTGGGAGAGGGAACTCCAGTTATTAGGAAGAGATAGATAATAATTATGGGGGATTCAATCATAAGAAACATAGTTAGCTGGGTTTTCAATAAGGGGGAGAACTACATGGTAATTTGCCTGCCTGGTGTGAAGGTTGCAGATCTCTCAAGACATCTAGACAGACTTGTGTGTAGTGCTGGGAGGAGCTGGTGGTTATGGTACATGTAGATACCAATAAAAGCAGCAAAGAATCCTGTGGCACCTTATAGACTAACAGAGGTTTTGGAGAATGAGCTTTCATAGGTGAATACCTACTTCATCAGATGCAACTGATGAAGTAGGTATTCACCTACGAAAGCTCATGCTCCAAAACCTCTTTTAGTCTATAAAGTGCCACAGGATTCTTTGCTGCTTTTACAGATCCCTCAGACTAACATGGCTACCCCTCTGATAGTAGATACCAATGACATAGAGAAGGATAGCAGAGAGGTCCTGGAGGCCAAATTTACTCAGCTAGGTAAGAGAGTGAAGTCCAGGACCTCCATGGTGGCATTCTCTTAAATGTTTCCAGTTTCACATGTAGGGCAGTGGGACAGGCAGAACTGCAGGGTCTCAGTGTGTGGATGAGACAATGGTGTAGGGAGGAGGGATTTAGATTTATTAGGAGCTGGGGAAACTTTTGGGAAAGGAGGAGCCTGTACAGGAAGGATGGGCTCCACTTTAACCAAAATGGAAACAGATCGCTAGCTCTTAAAATTAAAAAGGTCATGGAACAGTTTAATAACTAATGGCTGGGGGAACGCCGACAGGTGTGGAGGAGCATGTGGTTTGGGACAGAGGCATCTCTTAGGGGAGGATCTATTAATGGAGATTCTCTGTCTTAGTAAGGAGGAGAGGATGGGAAATTATAAAATATGGGTAGGATCTGATGAGAAATAGTCAAATGAAAGAGTCCCATTCAATTATATCCTGTAAGGAGAGACAGCTAAAAAGTGGCAAGTTTTTAAAGTGCTTATATACAAATGCTAGAAGTCTAAATAATAAGATGGGTGAACTAGAGTGCCTTGTATTAAATGAGGATATTAATATAATAGGCATCACAGGAAATTGGTGTAATGCAGATAATCAATGGGATACAGTAATACCAGGGTACAAAATATATTGGAAGGACAGAACATGTTATGCTGGTGGTGGAGTGGCACTATATTTGAAAGAAAGTGTAGAATTAAATGAAGTAAAACTTAAATGAACCAAACTGTACCATAGAATCTCTATGTATAGTAATTCGGTGCTCTAATAATGAGAATATAGCAGTAGGGATATATTACCAACCACCTGACCAGGATGGTATTAGTGATTGTGAAATGGTCAAGGAGATTAGCGAGGCTGTAAAAATAAAAACCTCAATAATAATAATGGGGGATTTCAACTATCCCTATATTGACTGGGTACATGTCACCCAGACGAGATGCAGAGATAAAATTTCTTTACACCTTAAATGAGTGCTGCTTGGAGCAGCTAGTCCTGGAACCCACAAGAGAAAAGGCAATTCTTGATTTAGTCCTAAGTGCAGCACAGGATCTGATCTAAGAGATGAATATAGCTGGACCGCTTGGTAATAGTGACCATAATATAATTTAACATCTGTGTAGTGGGGAAAACACCATAGCAGGCCAACACTGTAACATTTAATTTCAGAAAGGGAGACTACACAAAAATGAGGAAGTTAGTTAAACAGATATTAAAAAGTACAGCGCCAAAAGTAAAATCCCTGCAAACTGCATGGAAGCTTTTTAAAGACACCATAATAGATGCTCAACTTAAATATATACCCCAAATTAAAAAAAAAAAAAACATAGTGAAAGGACCAAAAAAGTGCCATTGTGGCTAAATGACAAAGTAAAAGAAGCAGTGAGAGATAAAAAGGCATCCTTTAAAAAGTGTAAGTTAAATCCTGTTAAGCAAAAAATAGACAGGAGCATAGATCCTGGCAAATGAAATTTAAAAATATAATTAGGAGGGCAAAAAAGAATTTGAAGAATAGTTAGCCAAAGACTCAAAGTAATAGCAAAAAAAAATTAAGTACATGCGAAGCAGGAAGCCCATGAAACAATCAGTGAGGCCACTAGATGATCAAAATGCTAAACGAGCACTCAAGGACAATAAGGCCATTGCGGAGAAACTAAATGAATTCTTTGCATGGGTGAGGATGTGAGGGAGATTCCTAAATCAGAGCCATTCTTTTTAGGTGACAAATCTGAGGAACTGTCCCAGATTGAGGTTTCATTAGAGGAGGTTTTGGAACATATTGCTAAACTAAACAATAAAAATTTGGACCAGATGATACTGAAGGAACTCAAATGGGAAATTGCAGGACTACTAAGTGTAGTCTGTAACCTATCATTTAAATCAGCTTCTGTACCAAATGACTGAAGTCCAGTTTTTAAAAAGAGCTCCAGAGATGACCCTGGCAATTACAGGTTGGTAGGCCTGACTTCAGCACCATGCAAACTGGTTAAAACTATAATAAAGAACAAAACTATCCTACACATAGATGAACATAATTTGTTGGGGAAGAGTCAACATGGTTTTTGTAAATGGAAATTATGCCTCATCAATCTACTAGAATTCTTCGTGGGGGGTCAACAAACATGTGGACAAGGGAGATACAGTGGATACAGTGTACTTAGATTTTCAGAAAGTCTTTGACAAGGTCCCTTACCAAAAGCTCTTAAGCAAAGTAAACTGTCATGGATTAAGAGGGAAGGTCCTTTCATAGATTGGTAACTGGTAAAAGTTGGGAAACAAAGGGTAGGAATAAATGGTCAGTTTTCAGAATGAAGAGGTAAATAGTGGTGTCCCCCAGGAGTCTGTACTGGGACCAGTCCTATTCAACGTATTCATAAATGATCTGGAAAAGGGAGTAAACAATGAGGTGGCAAAATTTGAAGATGATACAAAACTACTCAAGATAGTTAAGTCCTAAGCAGACTGCGAAGATCTACAAAAGGGTCTCTCAAAACTGGGTGAGCGGGCAACAAAATGGCAGATGAAATTCAATTTGGATAAATGCAAAGTAATGCACATTGGAAAACATAATCCCAACTATACATATAAAATGATAAAATTAGCTACCACCACTCAAGAAAGAGCTCTTGGAGTCATTGTGGATAGTTCTCTGAAAACATCCACTCAATGTGCAGCCGCAGTCAAAAAAGTGAACAGAATGTTGTGAATCATTAAGAAAGGGATAGCTAATAAGACAGAATTTCATATTGCCTCTAGATAAAAGCACAGTATGCCCACATCGTGAATACTGCATGCAGATATGGTTGCTACATCTCAAAAAATATATATTGGAATTGGAAAAGATACAGAAAAGGGCAACAATAATGAATAGGGATATGGAATGGCTTCCATATGAGGAGTGATTAATAAGACTGGGACTTTTCAACTTGGAAAAGAGACAGCTAACGGGAGATATGATTGAGGCCTATAAAATCATGACTGGGGTGAAGAAAATAAAAAAGGAAGAGTTATTTACTATTTCTCATAACCCAAGAACTAGGGGTCACCAAATGAAATTAATAGGCAGCAAGTTTAAAACAAAGGAAGTATTTTTTTCACATAAGGGACAGTCAACCTGTGGAATGCCTTGCCAGAGGATGTTCTAAAGGCCATATCTATAATAGGATTAAAAAAAATTAGATACATTCATGGAGAATAGGTCCATCAATGGCTACTAGGCAGGATGGGCAGGGATGTTGTCCCTAGCCTCTGTTTGCCAGAAGCTCGGAATGGGCAACAGTGGATGAATCACTTCATGATTACCTGTTATGTTCATTCCCCCTGGGGCACCTGGCATTGGCCACTGTTGGAAAACACAATACTGGGCTCAATGGACCTTTGGTCTGGCCCAGTGTGGCCATTCTTATGTTCTATCTGTAACCTGGTGCCTGACTCCAACTTTCTGGTATCCTGATCTGATTCACTTCTGACCCTGCTATCTGCCTGCCAAATACAACTTGATGCCAGACCCAGACTCCCTGGCATTCTGATCCAGCTGTCTCCTGATCTGACTACTTGTCTCCTGATTGCAACTTAGCAGCTGCCCAGGGCACACTGGCCACCCATGGCCTGGCCCTGACACCTGGCAGGTTGACATAGGCTATATAAAGGAGTGGGGAAATGAGAATAAGGACTAGTAAGAAAAAATAGCAACATATAGGTAATTAGAGTGAGAGAGGGATGGGGATTCAGGAAGGATAATTCTGCCACACATATATTTACTTCAAAGTAATGCTGGTGAGGGAACCCAGATCTCTGGAAAGATGTTCTCTTCCTTACTACCTTTTTAGAAGCTGTATTTCATCCTCCCTCCCAGCTTGACATGTGTTCTTTTTAAACCAGCTCCCAAATTAACCTTATATAATAGATTATGATAATGAATGAAACTAGGTAAAGTCTTGGAAGGAGAGGGGTAGTGAGGTTTCATCTCTCCCAAATTAACCTTCAGTGTGCCCATTCTCTCATTTATTTTGAGTCTTTTAATATTTGTTGTTCTTCTTAAAGATCCATCTTCTGGAGTCAAGTGATTACATGAGAAATCTCAGCTTTAATTTTAAAAAAGAATAGAAGTTTTTAGCCCTTAATCTTGTGATCTTTTTAAGTTATAGTTATGACTTTTTGGAGCCTGATTCATAACTTTTGAACTCTTGCAGTTGGCAATGCTAATCCTGCATCACACACCTAACTGAAAAACAGGCAAAAGTAGGATAGTCTTTCTTCAAGTGAATGCACACCTGGTACACGAATGAATGATAATCATATTCCATTCTTTTCAAATGGCGCTTTGCATCTAGCAAGGCTTCACAATGCCAGTTGATCAGCCATAGTTCATCATGAACATGAGACACTTCCCAGCAGAGCAGAAGTAGTTTAATTTTCTACTCTTTGAACCCCCAAGGGTATATCACACTAAGTTGTTGTATGCTTTGAGCCATCTGGATTGGGACTTTATAGTGAGTAACTGAGTCTAATGTAACTTTTTGTCTGTTACCTCATATGTCTAAAGTTAGGGAAGCATACAGATGCCCAAAAATGCCTTCTTCAAGACAAACCATTAACTTTCTCGTTCTTCAGGGTGGAAGTTCAGTAAACTAGCCTATTTTCCAGTGCTCTCTCAATACAAAAGAGGGAAAGTGAGAAAGGAACTTATGTGCTGTCACAGACATTTTGCCAGAGAAATCCTTCAGGACTTTGTATAGCTCTGTTTTGAAATCACCACTCTCAGAGGAAATAATATGATTTTTTTTTAACAAGGTTACTGGGAGTAGCTATATAAAAAATTACCATTCTGACTTAATATGTCTCCATTAGCCTGCATTTTTTATGAAAAGGATAGCAGATGTTTTATCAGGTTATCAGGTGAGCAAAAACATTCTTCACACAATTCTCAGCTTCCATGCTCTGATTGACAGACCTTATAGCATGTGTAACTGGCTTTTTTGACAAACAATGAAAATCAACAATAAGATTGCAGATTCCAAAGTCAAGGAGTGAAAAGATGGATGACTACTAGGTAGTCTGGCTACTAGTAAAAATAACTAAACTTAGAAATTATATATTTTTATGGGTCAGAAAGATAGTTATCAAAAATATATTTACATTTGGAATGAAATACCCATACCCAATCTTTACCACAATAATTGGCTGTAAGATAGCTTTTGTGGGCTATTGGGGGTAGTTTGTATATTTGTACATTTTAATGATGTAAAATATGTTGCAGTAATGAGTGATTTCCACAGCAATACTACATATCCTTTAATAGGACAATTCGGCAATAGATGAGACTTCTGCTCTGAGATCAGTTCCAGTGTAGCATTAAAGTTAAAAATTTCCCCAAAGTACTTAAAGATAATTATTTGGTGATATGGGCACTAATTAAGGTTACATCCTTACATGTAAAGTACTTTTCCCAGGAGTAAGGCTAGTGGGGAACTTAATTTTAAGTCTGCAACTTAAGTATGTTCTCTTATTTGTTTGAGAATCTGTCTGCTGTAGATTAGCAACATGTTTTTATGTTACAGTTTTCTAGAAAGACAGGCTTAAAATGCACTTCCATTTAATATATGTTTAGGTGTGCTTCTAATGTGTCTTGCTAATACCAATAGATATGCCAAATATCAACCCATAAAACAAGTATTAAAGTAATTTATCTACACTGCCAATAAAGTTAAAAAACTAACTAGATAAGTTCAAGGAGGATAGGTCCATCAAGGGCTATTAGCCAGGATGGGCAGGGATCAATGTTCCCTCTAATTTTTTCCATCCATGTGCAGAATACATTTTATTTGTGGTCAATGAGCGGATGTGCATCACCAGTAGAAACAAAAAACCTAGATATAATATATATATATATGTTTTTTAAAGTTACCATAGGGATAATTACATCAGCCAGGTCAAGTTCAGCATTTTAGAACTCACTACTCAAAGAATTAAATGTAAGTGTAATGCATAGACCAGTCAAAACACTAAAATAACAACTCTGAAAGAATAAAAATACAGAGAATATATGTGCATTGTAGGAAGTACCAAGAAGTAACAACAATAATACAAGTATGTGTTGGAAGGTGACTGTGAAAAAGACTGTGTGTGAGACAGAGACAGTGTGTGTGCTGGCTGCTTGGGAAGTTTCTGAGAGCCTTCATGCGCTGTCTCTAAGGCACTCACTGTAAAGCTCTCCTGCTCTGTGTTGACTCTGTGCTCTTTCTCCCCTGCCCCTGCTCTGCAGAGATGGTGTACATGGGCAGGGGGAGGGGGAGAGACAGAGAGAGAGTGTGTGTGTGTGAGTGGGGGAGAGGGAGAGACAGAGCATGTGTGAGCTGGCTGCTGGGGAAGTCTCAGAGGTAGTGCGCTGTGTCTTTAAGAAAGGCACTCACTTTCTGCCCAGCAGCTAGGAATCCTAAGCCAGGCTGTTCCCTCTGCTCTGTTCTCTGGAGATGGGGTACAGGGGTGGGGGAAGGGGGATGCCCTGACATCAATGGCTCCGTCTTCCCCCCACCACACACACTGCACAGCAGATAGAAGGGTCCCGGGAGCAGCTGCAGGAGCAACATAGCTGAAAAGCAGTGGGAAGAGGGGCACCTGAACACATGCTGCTGGATGTTCACAGCTCTGCTAATCAGCTGCGTGGTGGTCACCCAACCATCCAGCTTACAGGGAACACAGGCAGGGATGATGCCCACTAGCCTCTGTTAGCCAGAAGCTGGGAATGGGCGACGGGATGGATCACTTGACAATTATCTGATCTGTTCATTCCTTCTGGGGCACTGGCAATTGAACAATGTCAGAAGACAGGATACTGGGCTAGATGGACCTTTGGTCTGACCCAGTATGGCTCTTCTTTTGTTCTTATGTAAAAATAGAGCAACCTGGGGCCTGTTTACATGACAAGTTAATGCATGGCCAGCCTGGGTATGAATTTGTAGCTCTCGAGGTTGCCATGCAGTAACTTGCCGTGTAGATATTGCTATAGTGTAGTGACAGTCCTGAGCATGGCTCACGGTGTAGATAAGCCCTTAGTGCTGTACAGAAAATCAGTTTATAAACTATAAACTGAGCTTAATGGCATAGTTACAGAAAACCTCCCAATGCTTATGTCATGTTAGTAATATGGTCATGGTAGAAATGACCAAAAAAGGATTTGTGAGTTCTGTTTGGCAGTCTCAGATAAGGCCATGCTCACAGCCTATTCCATACTGAACATTTGGTTGCTTCAAGTACATAGGCAGGGGATGGGGCAAGAGACATAGTCCTAGATTGCCAAGGGCCTCATATCAGTTTTGTCTAGCCATCAGTTTACTAGCAGCCAGTGCAGTCCAGGGAAGGCAGGCATTGCTAATTCCCAGACATCTGCAAATGTATCTGAGTGCCTGGCTGTTGATAACAGTTTCCTGAGTGTTTTTGGGGTAGTTACTGGATCTATGAAGGTAGTTGTGGTGGTCCGTGGGTTTCATGTATAGGGCTGTCTGTAGGATTCCATTGTTGAAGATGATTGTGGTTTGCAGGAAGTAGATGCTAGAGTGGGAGTGTTCCAAAGAGAGATTAATGGATGGGTGATGGCTGTTGAAGTTGTCACAGAAATCTGTGAAGGAGTTTACCCCATCTATCCAACCGTAGCAGGGTGCTGGTGCAAAGGCACCTAATTAGCCCCTGCTCAGCCAGCCCCAATCAGGGGAAATAGATTGGGGTTGAGGAGAAGCCTGGTGCCTGGCCTTTAGAATTGTCTGCACCTGCAGGCCTGAGGATTTAAGGGCTATAAAAGCTGGCTGGCAGCCAGAAGAAGGGGGAATGGCCAGGAGAAGGTCAGTCTCCAGGCTGAGGGGAGACTGTGTTTAGGAAAGGAGATTATCAGGCCTGTAAGATCTGTGCATAGCATAACACTGGTGGTGGGAGAACGTTGTGTAAATAAAGCCACGGGTGCTGCATAACTAGAAGCCTCTCTGAGCTTTATTGGGGCAACCAGTGGGCCCCAGGAAGAAGGGCGGACAGAGGACTTGTCACACCAACTCCTCCCAACTGCTAAATTAGATTTCCTTATCTTAAAAACACATGACCAAACTTCACTTTTCTGAACAGCAAACACTTCACTATAAAACCTGCTCCCGGATGCCTAAATTCTCCCAAATGCCATCCTGCATGCAAAAATCAACATGTGCCTTTAAGTTTACAAAGTGCTTCACAGACATGAGTTAATCCTCACACCATCCCTTAGAGAGAGACAATTGCAATTATTATATTCCCACTTTGTAGATGGGGGACTGAAGATGAAGTAATTTGCCCAAGGCTACACAGTCAATCCACACTGGAGTTAGGATTAGAATTTAGGCCTAGTGCTGGGGGAATTTTTTTCACCCAATTGGTTTTTTGCTAAGAAATGCATTTCCAGGTAAAAACCTATTCAGCAAATTTGGCCTCCCTCATTCACTGAGCTCTATTAGGGCAGAGCATCTGACTTGTAGCCCAGCGCTGAGGCCCCTGGGCCATGATGCCTCTCACACCTTGTCCCAGCTACCAAACCCACCAACATTTTCCGATGACAAACATGCAACTCCAACCCCAAGCTGCAGAAATCCTCATTCTTCAACAGGACCAAATGACCTCCTGTTTGCAAATCTGAAGGAGATTTCAACATGTGAAAAATGACAGGGTGTCTCATTTAAATTTGTAAACACTGCAAAAGCATAAATGTGAATGTGTGAGCCATTGACAATACATACTCATTGTCAATATATACTCCATTTTAATCTGAGGCACATAAGGATCAACATGAATGCTCTGACTGCACATCTAAAATATGTGCACATATTTGTGCCTGTGGGCACAGTGGAGATCATGAAGGTCTGAGAACTGAGAATGTGTATCAGACTTTCAGGATTTATTTGGAACAGTTGGGAGTGACTGCCACATATGGAGAAGCTTGTCATATGCCTGCCATCCATTAGCACTTGGAGGCCAGATGCCTGTGTTAGGATTGAGTCCTGTTGCACCTTATAGACTAACAGACGTATTGGAGCATGAGCTTGCGTGGGTGAATACCCACTTCGTCGGATGCATGCCATGCTCCAATACGTCTGTTAGTCTATAAGACTTTTACAGATCCAGACTAACACGGCTATCCCTCTGATACTGTGTTAGGATTGTGGGCATAGGCAGGCTTAGCCAAAATAAGGGGGAAAGTACAAATGTTTAGCAGTTGACAGACTAGCAAAGGGAACTCCTTTCTTTTTTTCTCTTCTCTTCTCTTTTTTTTAGGGGGGGGGAGGAATTCCTGAGTAATTTAGCAAGAAAATTACACTATAGTCACACTAATGTCGAGAACTAACACACTTGGGAAATTATCACAGCACTGTTATTTTGACCTAACTGTATACTCCATAAAGGAAAACAAAATAAGACTTGGCTGAACTGAAAAGGAATCTGACATATTCTATTTATGCAATGTGGTCAAACTAATGTTTCTGTGGGAAGTTCCCTGCTTTGGAATATCCCTTGGTACCTTTAAATTCACAATCTTAATGTTGTATGAACAGAAGTATTTGCATTTAATTAATTTAGTGAACAAATGTTATGTTGCACAATCCATTTACCCAGTGCCACAGTTTCTTAAGAGAATATATTTCATATTCCCTAACATGCAGTTCATGAAAGGAAAGACAGCATCATCAAAAATGTATGGCTCAAGAAGACAGCAATTGAAATACAGTTAATAGTAAATGGGAAAACATGAAGAAATCAATGTAATTTAATTTTAAATCATGAAGTGAAAAGAAAAATGTTACTAAGTTACTCAAGCAAATGTTAGTCTGTCGAAAATAGGAGCATTTGATGGAATATTCTACCATTTTTTAGAAAGCATTTAAAATAGCTGACCTTTATCACATGAATGCTGCTGCTTCTAAACTGTTTACAGAAGCTGTTAGATATTAATTCATAAAAGCAAACCATATTGCTGCTCACTTCAAACAGGGCCCAATCCAACTCCAATTAAAATCAAAGGAAAGACCAGCATTGATGGGACTGGAGTAGGATCAGTCCTGTAATTCTCTGGGGTGAAGGCAGGATCTAGAAGAAGGTATCGTTAGTAGTAGATACTATGGCATATGCTTTTTATGGGCCTGATCCAGAGATCAAAATCCGATTCGGAGTTTACTTCAGCAGCTATATGTCCAGCTGGAATCCAGGCTACGGTATTTATAAAGAGGCTCCTTCAAATCATGCAGAGCTCATAAACCCAGCATGTCACTCAGTTTTTTTAACTTTAATTCCAATTAGACCAAGGCCCTGGTCCAGCTGAGAAAGCCTAAAATCTTTTTGTGTGCAGCTGCTCAGGCAGAGCTTGTAAGCTCTGTTGGCCATTTGTCCTGGCAAAAGATTACAAGCTCCACTGATGTAATTTCAAACCCAATGCTATCTTGTGTTTCATTGCATGGCATGCATTGTTTATATATTGGATTAACAACCATTGCAAAATGTAGTCTCTTGGACCTAAGGCAAAGCTGATTTTCTGCTAAACAGTAAAGAATGGCATGTTGGTCATTAATGCTATAAATTGCTCGAAATATTTCTGAATTGGTTAACTTTTAAAACATTAGAGGAGTAGCCATGTTAGTCTGGATCTGTAAAAAGCATCTGGCAAAGTGGGTATTCACCCATGAAAGCTCATGCTCCAATACTTCTGTTGGTCTATAAGGTGCCACAGGACTCTTTGTCGCTTTTTAAAACATTGAAAATTCCAGTGATGAAATTCCAGAAATTTTGTCAACCCACCAACACTCTGCTGATGTAGTAAAAGAGACATGAGGCATGGTGTAAGGCCTAAGGCCTGAACTAAAGTCAGGCCCTGCTAAGATAAAGCAAACTTAGCAAGAGTCACACTATGATCAAAAGTCCGGCCCTGTTATAAAGCAGATGCCTGCTTCATGTTCACTATCTGATACATGAACTTGGCAAGAATAAGGCTGTAATTGCAAAAACACAAGCACTCCTATGCACTAAGTATTCATATATCACAACACCCTGATACAAGATTTTGGTGTAAATACACGCCACAAAGATGATACAAGGACATATTGACCCCTCCTAAAGATAAGGTCAGGATGACAGATAGAGATGTTTTGATCAAACTAACATGTACATGATGAAGGGTGGTAACTAACCATGTCAGAGGGGCAATACATAACTTGTTTGTATCACTGTTTGAAAGAGGGGTCTTAGAGGGCATGTCTTTGTCTGGCTGAGGTGGGGAATGGAAAGCCCTGCCATTCACTGAGCTGAGTTCTCTGTCACAGGCATACATGTGCCAGTGTAGACAATGGTCTGGGAAGCTAGAACCGAGTTCTGTTGACAATAAACATGGCTGAGTGCTTCGCTGCTGAATGGAGTCTGTGGTCTTCTTGGTCAGTTCAATCAGAGCCTGCTGTACAGCCTATCTGGCCAGAGCCAAAGCAGCTTGTAGAGAAAACACATACATGCAGCCAACAACTGACAACACTACTTTGTTGGAATTGCAATCACCATCTAGAGCCATGGTGGGCAAGCCACAGCGTGTGGGCTGCACGTGACCCACCAGGGCAATCTGCTGGCAGGTCGCCAGACAGTTTGTTTACATTTGCACAGCCACCAGCAGCTCTAAGTGGCTGTGGTTCACCGTTCCCGCCTAATGGGAGCTGCGGGACGCGGCGCGGGCTGCAGGGATGTGCTGGTCGCTACTTCTTGCAGCTCTCATTGGCCGGGAAAGGGGAACCGTGGCCACTGGGAGCTGCGGGCGGCCATGCAAAAGTAAACTCCCTGTCTGGAGGCCTGCCAGCAGATTACCCTGATGGGCCATGTGTGGCCCATGTGCCGCAGGTTGCCCACCACTGATCTAGAGTATTACAGCAGTGAAAAATTGTACATATTTTATTAACCATATTTTTAATCTTATTATATGAAATAGCTGTATCCATTTGATTGAATATAACAATAAGGCTATATTTTGGCATTAAGAGACACTCCGAGTCTTTATTCAAGCCTATTCTGATGGTGTCCAGCTTGCAAATTAATTACAGTTCTGCAGTTTCACGTTGGAGTCTGTTTTTGAAGGTTTTTTTGTTGAAGTATGGCCACTTTTAGGTCTGTTATTGAGTGACTGGGGAGATTGAAGTATTTTCCTACTGGCTTTTGAATGTTATGATTCCTGATGTCAGATTTGTGTCCATTTATTCTTTTGCATAGAGACTGTTCGGTTTGGCCAATCTACATGGACATCATCAGATTAGGCCTGAATAAAGACTGGGAGTGGTTGGGTCATTACAAAACCTAAACCTAATTTCCCCAATACTAATTTCCCCCTACTGTTACTTACACCTTCTTGTCAACTGTTTGAAATGGTTATTTTTCCTCCCTTGGTATCCTGTTGCTAATTGAATTGTCTTGTTAGACTGACCTCACACTTGGTAAGGCAACTCCCATCTTTTCATGTATTTAGACCTGCTCCTGTATTTTCCACTTCATGCATCTGATGAAGTGGGTTCTAGCCCACAAAAGCTTATAGCAGAGATGGTGAGCTTTGTAGTTCCAAAGAGTTCTTTCAGAAATAGTCCGTAGGTTATAGTGCAATGTTTATATTTAAGGGCGATCCAATTAGAACTGGGATCTCAATCCTTCTGGCTCAAGCTTCCCCTGTATGAAGCCTCAAAGCAGATGTGAGATGACAGAGTCAGGATCCAAGGATCTTTTATACAATTTCATGTTCTTTTTGATAAGTTGGAGTTCCTCTGGGAGTAAAAGGTAATTAGCATGACTTTGAAGCAGGTCCATCACCTGTCCTTAGCAATACAAATTAACATAAGGAAATTTGCTTGTTCTCCCACCATTCACAGATGACTTGTTATGCATTTCAAAGAGAGATGAATACAGAGATATCCTATGTTTACAATTCATTTGAATGTCAGGATGTTCTTCTGATCTCTGAATTATCAGTAGACAGGGACTCTTGACTACATTGCTGACCCCCTACCCATATGTATGTAAATACACAAAACACAAACATTATCTCCGGACATGTTTTTAAGGGTTGTTTATTTGCAGGATGTTTAACCCTTTCTGGCCACGCATAACAATTATGTTAAATGCTCCTGTGGAGTTTGATCCTGATTCAACAAAGCACTTAAGCGTAGTCCTAACTCTAAGCATGTGCCTAAATCCCATTGAATTTAATTGGACGTCACTAGTTATACTTTAAAAAATGGATGCCTCTAGCTTTGAAAGTATTCTTACAAACAGATATCCTGTTTTCTGAAGGGGGAAATTAACCACAGAAAAGTATAGTGAGTGCCCTTAAAAAAGCAACATTTGCTACATCGTGTCATTTGATGAATTTTTGTACTTAGAATAGTGCAAATACTGATGTAAAATCAAATTCTGCGGCACAATAACTTTTTAAAATGGCTAATGGCATTTATTTTACAAGCAGAAGTTGGCTCCCTGGAGAAGTGACCTTATAACCAGAGTATCATATGTACTTATAAGTAGGACTAACAGTGATTACTTGGTTGAATAATGTTAGCACCAAACCTATATCTTTTGCTTACTTATAATGATACAGAAAACTTGCTACATCTGGCCAAGGCCTTCCCCATTTACCCTCCAGTTGCCTCCATGCTCCTGATTGTGCATGTAATAACACAGCTTTCCTATGTTGCAGGTTGTCCAGTTGCACTCTGGCTCTGATAAATGTACTGTGTAGGAGCTGAACCATTCAGTTTCTCTACTGCATACACAATGAAAGAGACAAACTGAATAGGTTCCTGCATGCTCACCACTCCTCCTAGGGCTCCTTGCTAGGCATAAAATTGGTACAACATCCATACTTGAGGGAAGGGTGGATAACTGTGATTCTGAAAATTAAATACAATGCTGGAGTTCAGCTTGCTTGCTGAGTGTGTTGACCTAAGATTTTTGTTCAAACAATGCGTCCAGCCTACTTGCATTTTTTTTCTTTTTTTTGCTTGGACGTTATGTGCATGAGGCTGAGCTGAAGGGGAAGCTAAAATGGAGAATATCTGTTAGAATGTACAGCTAGAAACTGTGTAATGGCCATCTTGCAATGTAAAGTGTTAGTTAATCCACTGCCATCTGTCTTTATTTAACTTACCCACTCAACTGAGCACCACAAAAGTGGTGATGAAGATGTCAGTTGGATGTTTTCCACTGTTCACTGGTTTTCTGTCTTACCCAGGAGATCCAGTTATTTCTTTAAAACATGGATATAGATATTAGATAAAGGAAATTGTGATTGATTCTGCAGAGAAATTACATTCATACATTCCAAGTTGTCTTAATTATAATTACATTCTTGAACATAGAAGACTATTTTGAATATACCTCTCTATAAACAGGTAAAATATGTTTCTGTTTTTATAATACTAGACACCTGCATTAATTTTCTCAAAGGTTAATGTTAGTTGCTGAGCTCTATAGAGGCTGACAGCCTGCCTCCTCACAGGCTGGATGACAGTACTGACTTACATGTGACGGTTTTTAAATATGTGTCATGGGGAATAACTGATAGGAGCACACGTGGGAATTAGCTGTCAGGGAAGAGGTGCCAAGAAAACCTCAGGTGGCTATGTGGCTTTGCCATAATCCACACTTTATGTTTGTATAAACACACAAGGGGGGAGGGATAGCTCAGTGGTTTGAGCATTGGCCTGCTAAACCCAGCCACTTAGGGATCTGAGGCAAAATCAGTACTTGGTCCTGCTAGTGAAGGCAGGGGGCTGGACGTGATGACCTTTCAGGGACCCTTCCAGTTCTATGAGATAGGTTTATCTCCATATATTATATTTGCTCAACTGTTTTAATCAATTGTAGTTCTAGGAGCCATTTTTTTCCATAAAACATTCCCATTTTTTAAAGGAACACACAAGTGCCTAAGTTATGGATGGAAAGTCTGACTTAACCTTAAAGATTCTGAATTTTATCGTAATGTGGGCCAGGGATTGTGGTGGATCTCCACTAATGACAACTTTTAAAATCAGCACTGATTGGAAATATCTGATAGTGGTAAATAATGCTGATGGGGGCTATAGAGCCAATTTAAATTCAATGGAAAGATTCCCATTAATTTCAAAGGGCTTTGTATCAAACCCTTAGTGAATAAGTTTTCACAACTTCCTTTTGAAGAAGGTGCTGGGCCCATCTTAGATGGGAAACTGAAGTACAGACAGGATAAATAACTTTCCAAGGTCACAAAGTAAGTCTACGGCAGAGTGAACCTTTCAGGACTTATTCCTGTGCTTTAACCACTAGTCAAAATGTCTTTTCATAAACAGCTTTTCCTGTGGTACTTTAGCTTTTCCTCGCTTGGTCCTCCTTAGAAATGAAGAGACAAACAAATGATAGTGAAAAAAACAACCGACCAACAAAACAACAACAACAAATAAGCAAATTCCTTCAATCCTTATGAGCAAGTCTGGTTGGTTCAGAAAAGTCTGGTCACAATTTAGTGTGTATGGATTCCTATTTTATTAAAATCTGCTTGCCCATTGCGTCAAGGCCCTGTGATGGGTTTGGTCACAGAGACTCCCCTTGAGACTGTCACTCGATGAGCTGGGATACCACTGAGAACAACCCTCCTGCCAAAACAGGTGCCCCTCCATTCCTGTCTTGCTGAATAAGACAATCCAGTCAACTTGAGCACAGACCCAGAGGCTTGGCCATGCCTGTCATAAACAGATGGTTAAGGGTTAATGCCTCTTTTACCTGTAAAGGGTTAAAAAGTTCACCTAGCTTAGCTAATACCTGACCAGAGGAACCAATGGAGGAACAAGATGTTTCAAAAGGAAGGAGGGAAGTTTTTCCTTTGAGAGTTTTCAGTTTCAGCCAGAGTGAAAAAGATCAAGGAACCAGCCTCTTATCAGAGTAGTAAGTTTTAGAAAGGGATAAATAGGTTGATGTTTATTTTCTTTGTAGCTAGTCTTGGTATCATTAAGGGAATTATCAAAAATTGGGTATTTGGGTATTTTTTCTTGTGTAACTTAATTTGTGCCCAAGGGAACATCCTCTGTGTTTTGAATCTGTTGTCTGTGAGAGTAGTTGGTATGCTAATCTCTCCCAGAGGGTTTTCTTTCACCTTTCTTTTCTTTGATTAAAGGCCTTTTTTTCTTAATACCTTGTTCTTTTTTTTTTTTTTTGATCCAAAGGGATTGGATCTGGACTCACCAGGGATTGGATTGGTTGGGGGAAAGGAAGGAGATGGTTAATTTCTCCTTGTTTTAAGATCCAAGGGGTTTGGATCTGTGTTCACCAGGGAATTGGTGAAGTCCCTCAAGGCAACCCAGGGAGGGGAAAGTTTTGCGGGGACAGGGAGTACTCCAGACGCTGAAATTCTGGATGGTGGCAATGTTACCAGATCTTAGCTTGTAATTAAGCTTAGAAGTGTCCATGCAGGTTCCCACACCTGTACCCTACAGTTCAGAGTGGGGAAGGAACCTTGACAACGCCTCTCTGCAGTTCACTGAAACTGAGATTCACTCAGCCCAGGAGCTTCTCAGTTAACAGGGACTTTCCCAGCACCCAGAGTTCAGCCTTTCTGGGAGCTTGAACCCCAAATAAATGCATTTTACTTTGGATAATTTACAGATTAAATTCATAAATTGTCTTCCCTCTATAACATTTATAGAGAGAGATCCACAGCTGTTTGCTCCCCAAGGGATTAATCACTTACTCTGGGTTTATTAATAAACAAAAATGATTTTATTAAGTGTAAAAAGTAGAATTTAAGTGGTTTCAGGTAATAACGGACAGAACAAAGCAAGTCACCAAGCAAAATAAAACAAAAACACACACATCTAAGCCTAATGTGTTAAGGAACTGATTACAGGTAAAATCTCACCCTCAGAGATGTTCCAATAAGCTTCTTTCACCGACTAGACCAGGGGTTGGCAACCTATGGCATGCATGCCAAAGGTGGCACGTGAGCCGATTTTTGATGGCACGCGAGGTGGGCTGAGCCACTCAGCCTGCCGCCGCTCTAGGGTTCCTCCTGCTGGCCCCTTGCCAGCTGGTGTCCCACTGCCGGTCCCACTCAGCGCCCGCTGCTGGCCTGGGTGAAGGAACCCCAGGCTGGCAGTGGGCTGAGACCCCAGCTGGCAGGAGCTAGTGGCTGAAACCCCAGAGTGGGGCTGGCAGAGCCTGCTGCTGCTCTTGGATTCTGGCTGCTGGACCCTTACCAGCTGGGGTCCCCGCCGCAGCACCACTCACCTTGCTTCCAGCGCAGGCCCCCTGCCAGACAGGGTCCAGGCTTCCTGCCCTGCTCAGCCCTACCAGCCACCAGCTCCACTCACCTCAGCTGCCGATCTGGGGTTCCAGTCGCTGACCTCCTGCCAGACAGTTATCAATTTATAACTCAGAAGCCTGTGTGCAGCTTAAAGTATCTAAATACCAGACATTGGAAAACTCAGCAAGGACAAGGATCACACTAAACTAATAAGATCTGCATTTTAATTTAATCTTAAATAAAGCTTCTGAAACATTTTGAAAACCTTGTTTACTTTACATACAACAGTAGTTTGGTTATATATTATAGACTTATAGAGAGACCCTCTAAAAAATGTTCAAATGTATTACTGGCACATGAAGCCTTAAATTAGAGTGTATACATGACGACTTGACACACCACTGCTGAATGGTTGCCAACTCCTGGACTAGACTCTTTCCAAGTCTGGGCCCAATCCTTTCCCCTGGTACAGTCCTTGTTAGTTCCAACAGCCATCTCAGGTGGTAAGCAAGGGTTTTCTCATGAGTGGCAGCCCCTATTGTCCTGCTCCATGCTCTTTCATAGCTTTGGCACAAGGCTGGGATTTTTTTGTCTATGTTTGTCCCCACTCCTGCCTCATCAATGGAAAACTGCAAGGATTAAGATGGATTCCAGTATAAAAATGTGACATGGCAGCATGTCCTATAAGACCCCAGCCTCCATTCTTCCTGATCTGGCCCACACTAAACAGGAAGGTTTGAAGTAAACAGAGCTATTTACAGTTCATTGATTCTGAAACACCCTAATGGCTTCCACTTAATATGTTTACATCAGTAATACAAGTTTATATCTTATTCTCCTAACTCCAGACATAGAAATAATACATTCAAACAAACAGGATGAACACACTCAGTAGATTATAAGCTTTGTAATGATACCTTACAAGAGACCTTTTGCATAAAGCATATTCCAGTTACTTCATATTCATATACTTTATGAAAATATGCAACTTCACCATCCCTTCCTCTATATTTTATCTCTGTGCTGTTTAGATTTTGAGCTCCTGTGACCAGAGATTGATTTCTACAACACCTAGTGCATTGTGGGTACTTCTAGAAGTATATAATTGTATTTGTTTCCAGAACTGAAACAAGGTGGGTGAGGTAGTATCCTTTATTGGACCCACTTCTGTAGGTGAGAGAGATAAACATTCGAGCTACACAGAGTGTTTCTTCAGGTCTGGGAAAAGCTGATCTGACCTGAAGAAGTAATCTGTTTAGCTTGAAAAGGTGTCTTTCTCACATACTATTTATTGGTCCAGCTTCTGTATTACCTCACCCATCTTGTCTCTCAAATCTCCTGGGACCAACACAGCTACAACAATACTGCATACTTCCAGCACTGACAGTGAGCTGGGTGACCTTCTTGACTGTTGTGAACTACATATTGTAGAAATGAGTATAGCCAGTCCCAGATCTTGAACTAGGTCACTCTTAAATAACCAGAAGAATGACCTTTTTATAGCAATTTTCACATATAAAGATCTCTGAAATGCTTTGCAAAATAATTCACAAACTACCTATAAAAACATTTTGACATGCAGCCACTTCTGAGGTGAACCTTATATACCATAACAATACTCTTCAACACCCCACTGCAGTGTGGGGTGGGAAATGACAAATGTCTTATCTAGTTAAAACCATATGAGAAATCTTAAATAGGTGGAATGTAATTATCCAATCTGGATTTGGTTTAATCCAAAAGATTATATTTTAAGCATTTTTAGTTTTGAGAAAAGATCTCAGCTTGAGGTGACAAAAAGTTTCTGGAAATGGGAAACCTTATTCTATTTATTTGAAAATTGGTACTAAAATTGATTCTAAAATGGATATATTGTTTGCCAAGTTTCAGCCCAGAACAAGATTTTACAGCTAAGTTATAAATGACACAAGTGCTGACACAAGTCTTAAGCATACTGAGCTGAACACACATTCTAATATATGAGTGTCTGTCTCCTTCATACCGTAGCAAATATGTCACACTATGCAGATGACTCAGCTTAATGAACAACTTCATTAAAAAGAGTTTATATGGCTAAACAATCAGAAATAATTATTAATATTTTAATTTTTGTGGATGGAACTAGTATGCATAAAATTAAATCCAGCAAAAAGTAAAGAGATTTATTTTTAGAGTGAAAACTGTGAATGAAAATTGTCATTGGGCAGAATACAGCTGCTGGGTCAGGGTTTCAAACTGGAAGAAAAACATTAACACTTTTTGATACCATGTAAACAAAAGAAATGCTCATGTAAAATGTGTCTGGATACTCGTGTAGTGTGTAAGAACATTTTTTTACTTAGACTAAATTAAGTTACATTAAAGTGCATGGAAGATGACTTAGTGGTAGCTCAGCAACTGGACAAAATATGTACACTACCACTTTAGAGAAATGGACATACCTCGGGGGAGAGAGGGGAGAGTTGAAACCCCAAATCTAAAATGTATCAGATAACTTAAAAGGAAGGCTTAAATCTCAGCTGAAAAGCTTGTTACAGAAATACATGCAAAACACTGCTGAAGATCCTAGCTAACAGTCAAATTTGAAATTGACCATTATTGTTTGCAACATTGTTGTAGCTTGTCTCTTTCACCAACAGAAGTTGGTCCAATAAAAGATACTACTTCACCCACTTTGACTCTCACATTTGAAATTTACTGTTTCAAAACCTGAATTAAAACCAGGGGCGGCTCTAGACATTTCTCTGCCCCAAGCACGGTGGCATGCCGCCGGGGGTGCTCTGCTGATCGCTGGTCCCGCAGCTCCGGTGGACCTCTTGCAGGCGTGCCTGCGGAGGGTCTGCTGGTCCCGTGGCTCCACTGAAGCCGCAGGACCAGCGGACCTTCCGCAGGCATGCCGCCGAAGGCAGTCTGCCTGCTGCCCTCCTGGTGACCTTCAGAGCGCCCCCCACGACATGCCACCCCAAGCCTGTGCTTGGCGTGCTGGGGCCTGAAGCTGCCTCTGGTTAAAACTAGTTCTTAGGCTCCTGAATCCTCCAGCCACTTCTTGCAGTTGTTACTATTTTACTATCTCTAAAATATTTTTCTTCCCTACTGCATGGAAAGATCCTCCAGAACTAGGGGGTGAACTGTCAACAGGGAACTATTGTTGATATATCTGTGGACTGGACCCTAGCAGGGACTGATAGGGCTTCTGTTGTATTCCCCCATTGTTCTTGGATGGGCAAGTGGCAACTGAAGTAAATAGCGCTGTTTGTCATCTGTTGTTTTGTTTTGTTTTGTTTTTGGCCAGAAGGTTGTGACCTTTTCATATTGTTACAGATCTAAGTATGTTTATGGATGCCTCTGTCACTTTGAGACTGGATTACTGTGATGTGCCCCATGGAGCTGCATATAAAGAATTTGGAATGCTGCACCGGCTCACACTGCACCTCTGCTCTATGCCAGGTGCAATGCAAGTTGTTATTCTTGACCTGCAATAGAAAGCTCTGTAAGGTAATGACCTGAGATAATCTTTCTTTCTGTGATACTCTGGGATTTGAAATAGAGGAGGCTCTCAAACTGGCTTAAGTAAATTGGGGGGTCTCAGTCTGAATTTACTCTTTTTTCTGATAGTATTTTGTTCTCCGATCTTTTTTCTGATTTGTGTGTGCTTTTTAATCAGTTTTTTTTTTACTTTTCATTTCTTAAATAGTCCTTTCCTTGACAATACTAATCATATTTAAAATGTTCTAAACCAGGGGGCGGGGGAGATAGACACTGTATATTAAATTAAATGATTCCAAATCTCAGTTTTGTTTTTTTGATGTTTCAAACAAGTAACAATGTGCTATAAAGATGTTTTATATACCAGCACTTAAATATAAACTTTAAAAAAATATTTTCCATTGTTTAAATCTTTATTGTTAAGCTTTATTTGCTTTTACAGCAGCCAGTAGGGAATGTTAACTGAGCAATTTGAAGCTTGAAAGAGTTCCTTAATGAAGGCCTGTGCTACCTGCATTTGAAGAAACAGTAAATATTTACTTTTTGGAAATGGATGAAACCAGAGAGGAAAATGAAGCTGTAACAAGCTCTAGTTGGCAAGATAGCCAGTTATTAATTCATAATAAATAATAATAATTAATAATATGGCTTGCTGAAATGAAATGGGGAAACTAGTAACTTATGAACTGAAGATAGGTGTGGGGGGAAGAGTCTGTTTATAGCACATTGACAAGCTCAGATGTTCTAAGTCTATCACCTTACTCATATAAGGTGGAAAGGTCATATGAGAAAGTGACACATAGCATGTAGCTGTCTGCTGTCTGTGATCTTGCTTTTCTCTCATAATTGAGAACTAAGGTGCTTGCAGTGTAAGACCCCTGTCATAATGAAACACCCGGGCAGCTTTTCACTGCAGAACTGGGCTTTTTTTGTGGGGGAAGAACTTTGACTTCCACATCAGGGTATGAAATGCCACCAAAGTTCATAATCTGAATCCTTTCTTCTTCATTTATGTCTACAGCATAGTTGTGCATAGTTAGGCTTGGCAGAATTTTTATTTAGTTAGTTATTTTTATTTGGGTGAATAACATTGGCATTTATTTTTAAAAATAAAAAAACCCCTAAATTTTCACAGTTGCAGAGAACTATGGAGGAGGTCAGACTAATTATTTAATGACACTAGACATTGGAAGTCAAAAGGTTAAAGCTTTATAACTGTTAAAACATAAATTGTCAATATTACATGTCAAATATATAACATTAATATCCTAAAAACAAAGTCTAATAAGTTTTCTCAAGCAGCATTTTTCTTACTTTACGTATCTGTAATTCTGATTATTATCAATGGAAGTATTTTTCCATCAGTTTGTGTGCATTCAATGAAATTGATGTTTACTGACTTTGCTGATAAAAATCCAATCCTTCCAAGCCTATCCATAGTGCTCCACAGCTACACAATCTACTACTAAGGAACCTGTCTCTGGAGGAATGGAACAGAGTCCATACCTATAAACTGGCATATAAATGGACATTAGACAAAACACAAAGAAGAGAAGGAATACCACACGAGATGTATTTATCCCTTCCTTTCACGTGTGTGTGTGTATTTTACCCCATAGTTACTGGCTTTCTTGGATGTTTTTTCTAGGTCCTGCCAATTTGCTTTAGTTTTTCTTTGATCCTTTTCAGTTAGGGATGTGAGTCAAAGACAATAGTATATACAGTCTGCCTGGGTTTTTTGTTGTTACTCTTTACCTTATCAAGAAACTAAAGAGATGTAGTAGTCAAGGTGAGACATGACCAGACCATGGAACCATACTTTGGTAGTAGGGATGGAAAGGAGAATGTACTTAGAGACATTAGAGAGGAAAACTCAGCATGATTTCATAACAGCCTGGGTGTGAAGTGAAGAATGAAGGAAAGGGCATGGGCGTAATTGGACTGCTATACTGGGGGGTAGGCACAAAACACATGAACACACTCGCATAAGTGAAGCCAGTTCCCTTGTCTCACTAGCTCTCACTCTCCCCGACCCCCTTTGCAAGGAGTGATACCTGTGGTGCCAGTGCTGGGGTGCGAGGGCGGGGGTGAGAATGGGCTAGCTTAACAGGTGTAGTAGGAAGAAAGCCTGAGACATAAGCCCTTGTATTAGCGGCCTGGTATGAGGTAGGATCTGCTTACAAAATCTGGCAAGAACAGGGCTGATATTGCAGAAATACACCTTCCTAAGAAGTGCTAATTACAGAGTACTGATATGTACTAATTTGAAGACATTCTGATATCAAGTGTACCAGAACATCCTGATATCAAGGATGGTACAAAAACTTATCTTTTAGGAGGGGTCGGTGTGTTCCTGTTATCCTTGGAGACACAGGAACACACTTACCCCTCCTAAAAGATAAGGTCAGGATGACAGTACGTAATAGAAATGTTTTGATTGAAACAACATGTACAAGGTGATGAGTGATAACTAGCCACTTCAGGGAAAAGTAACTAACTCTGTCAAAGGGGCAGTACTAACTTATTTGTATCAGGGTATAAAGATGTATTTTAGAGGGAGTATTTTTGTCTGACAAAGGAAGGAATAGAAAGTCTCACCATTTACTGAGCTGGTTCATTTTTACGGGCATGTATGTATTAGTGGTCAGGTAGAGTCTGCAGAATACTAGTAACATGTCTCTTTGACAATAAACCCAGCTGGATGCCTTCATCCCTTAACGGATCTTGTGGTCATTGGGCAGTTTGCTCGAGGTCTGCAATGCCGTCTGTCTGCCCAGACCTGGGGCAGCACACAGAGGGAACACATGCACACAACCAAACATCTCTAAACATCTAACCACATCAGGGTAACCCCAGTTAATGCTGGCAGACACTCTGGCACCACCTGTTGCAGGAATGTCATGATTCTGGTGCTTCTGCAGCCACCTCCCCTCTGGGGCTGCTGCTGCTGCCCGGGGGAAGCTATATGCCAGGCTCCTGCTTCTGCCCACCCATTCCTGTATCTCCTTCTCTTCCCTATCTCCTCCCACGTCCTCTCTCCACTGTCCCATGCCCTATCCCATCCCCTTCTCTTCCCGTTCCCCACTCCATCCCCTTCCGCACTGTGTCTTCCCCTCACCCCATCCCACCTCTTGCCCTGCCCCCAAAAGGTACTCTGTACAGACCCTGGACTTCAGAAAAACAGACTTTGACTCCCTCAGGGAACTGATAGGCAGGATCCCCTGGAAGAATAACATGAGGGGAAAAGGAGTCCAGAAGAGCTGGCTGTATTTTAAAGAATCCTTATTGAGGCTGTAGGAAAAAAAACACCCCAATGTGTAGAAAGAATGGTAAATATGGCAGGCAACCAACTTGGCTTAACCGTGAAATCCTTGCAGATCTTAAACACAAAAAAGAAGCTTACAAGAAGTGGAAGACTGGACAAATGACCAGGGAGGAGTATAAAAGTATTGCTCAGGCATGCAGGAGTGAAATCAGGAAGGCAAAATCACACTTGAAGTTGCAGCTAGCAAGATATGTTAAGTGTAACAAGAAGGGGTTCTTCAGGTAAGTTAACAGCAAGAAGAAAGTTACGGAAAGTGTTGGCCCCTTACTGAATGAGGGAGGCAACTTAGTGACAGAGGATGTGGAAAAAGCAAATGGACTCAATGCTTTTTTTTTTGCCTCTGTCTTCATAAACAATATCAGCTCCCAGACTACTGCACTGGGCAGCACAGTATGGGGAGGAGGAGACCAGCCTTCTGTGGAGAAAGAAGTGGTTCAGGACTATTTAGAAAAGCTGGATGAGCACAAGTCCATGGGGCTAGATGTGCTGCATCTGAGGGTGCTAAAGGAGTTGTCAGTGTCAGATGTGATTGCAGAGACTCGGCCATTATCTTTGAAAAATCATGGTGATCGGGATAAGGTCCCGGATGACTGAAAAGGCTAATGTAGTGCCCATCTTTAAAATAGGGAAGGGGGAGGATTCCGGGGAACTACAGGCCGTTAGCCAAACCTTAGTCCCTGGAAAAATCATGGAGCAGGTCCTCAAGGAATTATACTGAAGCACTTAGAGGAGAGGAAAGTGATCAGGACAGTCAGCATGGATTCACCAAGGGCAAGTCATGCCTGTAACCTAATTGCCTTCTATGTTGAAATAACTGGCTCTGTGGATGAGGGGAAACAGTGGACGTGTTATTCCTTGACTGTTACGTGCTGAGTGCTCTGCAAGGACGAGGCCACACACCCAGTGAGTTTATTGGCTTAATGAGGTAAAGTGAACATCTGCAACGGGGACCCTGGGCGTTGCTGTCACTTAGGGGGAACCCAGCACCGAAGCTCAGTTCAGCCTGGGTCGGAGTCCAAAGGCGGACCGGGAGCATACAGCTATATATACACAATACAAAAAAGCAACTCAATACATATGCAAAAAGGGACTTCCACAGGCTATGTCCGCCCTTTGGCCTAAGGCCATAACAAACTGGTTTCAACCGTTAAAGCAAGTTATAACTGGCACGCTGTGTTTACAATGCTGGCCACTTAGCAGCAGGGCTTTTCACAAGGCCGCCGAGAAGCGGAGACACCCTAGCTAGGCCGTGACACAGTCTCCGTAGTCCCTACGTTCCCCCTCGCTTTCTCAAGCGACGCCAGTGACCGTGGCCCAAGGGCTGGAAGGGGTCCTAAAATTAAAGGTGTAATCAAAATACAGCATAGCAACCAGCAGCAGCATTCTTAAAAGCCGTAAATCCTATTCAATTAAGCCAAAATAATTGACATAAAAAAGCATTTTTCCCAATGCGAGAACAAGCCCCCACCCCTACTCAAAAAGAGTGCAGACCAAAAAGAATAAATCCCTTTGTCTGACAACTAAGGGATCGGGGCATGATCATAAATCAGTTAAGTATACCAGGTATCTAAATTCTCAGTGTTTCGGTGAATAATCCAGTTCCATATGCATCCTCCTCATGACCTATCAGGATTCGGTATGCCCACACCCCCCTAACTGGTCCAGATGCTTGGAAGGTGTCTGTTACAGCTATCTCCCTATCCATTTTGTCTCTTACAGCTGTCCACATACTCCATTTTGTTTTTGTTCTCCTGTGGCCTCCCCTCCCTGGCTGTTAAGTTGTTTAGCAGGGCCACTTGCCCTTTCTCAAAAAAGCAGGGCCCCTTAAAGTGTTTACCAAGAGCCATTGCCCTTTCAAGGGATGGCCAATTGTACTAAGTGGGACCACGCCCTGTTCAAAGGGTTAGTCCTGTTATCCCTTGTTAAACTGGCTCGGTGTTAGGGTGGACAATGTCCAGTTGCAAGCCTATTGTGTTTTTAAGTCCTGGGCATGAGTCATAGGCCTCATGTGCTTCTGAGTCACCTATTGCACAGGACTCTCTGACATGTTCTGTGCTAACCTGCCTGCTCTTTTTTTTTTCTCTGTCCCTGCTCTAAGCCAATCAAAAGTACTGGTGGGAAACTGCCTAAGTTTGCCCTTAAAACCAGACATTTTCGATCAGACCTCAGAAAGGTTTCCTGCATTGCTGGCCTGGTCTGATCAGCCAGGGGTTCTGGGGGTCCTTGTCTCCGCTCCGTTTTATTTTGAGCGTACCCCCGTTTTTTGAACCCCCCCCCACGAGAACGAATTGCTGCCTGAGAGATCTCCTGATTATTGAGACTGTACCTAGCCTTCTGATGATTTTGCTGCTTTTACTCCTGCTGCTTCCTTTGGGGCTGGTAAGAATCCCTCTGTGAAATTCTTGTGAAATTCTCTATACTTTTATTTTATTATCTTAGCTGCTCCTTCTCTCCCCAGCACCCAGACTTTAACGAGCACCCACCATAGCTGTGGTTAAGTTAGGTTTAGAGAATTGTTTGTATTGTGTTGCTGTAAGTTAGGTTTAAGAAATTGTTGCATGTGTTCTGTTACTTGCTAATTTGTGTAGTCTTGGTTAAGTTAGGTCATAGATAAGGATTTTGCTGTGTTCTGTATAGTTTGTGATTAAGTCTGTCTTCCTGCTGCCCCCCGCGAGCTCTCCAGTCACCCCATACCCCTCAGTCTCTCTGCTGTTAAACCTGCAGCCTGCCTGCCCTCTGTCTCCTGAAGTTTAAATCTCCCTCGCTCTCTGCTGTTAAAGCTGCAGCCTGCCTGTCCTCTGTCTCCTGAAGCTCTCTCTCTCTCTCTCTCTCCTTTAATCCCTTCCTCCACATTCTCCTATTACCCCAAACCTCAATTGTATTACTGAAGTCTAGCATAAACCCATTGGTTACCCTTTTTCTCTCTAACACACCTCACATTTTACATTTATACCACTGTGACACATTTTTACCTAGAGTTGGTTACTTACCACATTTTCCATAACTGTTAGTTGGCTATATGCTGCTGTGACACACCTTTTATATAGAAATTGTTAGCTACTTGTTACATTTATACTTCAGTGTTAATTGGTTACCAACTGTATTGTACCCCACTGTATTGTACCCCACTATTGAAACCCCCTATCTATTTGCTAAAAGAAACCCATCCCCAGCGTCTACCTTAACAAACCCCATACCCCTCACTATTGAATTTTCCCTGTTTTTTGCATTTCTTAATAAAGTTTTATTTTGCACCCACCTGTGGGTAATTGCTCCCAAGATCCCATATACCTGCTCGCAGGACAGAAGGAGCACTTGTGAAATCCACACCTCCATCCAAAAGTATCCAAGTATATTTCCATGACCACCGATCAGATGATACTCCTGATGGATCTGTCAGGGCAGTGGGCCAAGTCTGTACTCAAGATCACTCCAAATGGCCATCAGCTGGTCATTCAGGAAATCCTGCATTTCCAAACAATACTAGATCCCACTGCAATGCCTTACCAGCCTCAGTGATATTCAATACATCTTTACTTGGTGTAGTACTATATGGACTATTCTCAGATGCTTTCACAAGGCATTGACATTAATAGCATTGGGGGGTTACGGTATATAGTCACTGGAATGGTTTTCAATACGGGTAACCTTCCAGGGCAAAACAAACTCTTCGGGTACTTATTATTTAAAATCCAATTAAAGAGCAATACATGCTGAAGGATTATCCCAGAAACAGGCACAGCCTGTAGGAATAAATCCCCAAAATCCAATCAATACCACATTCCCAAGTATGGGTCCCACAATGTCCTCCACCAGTTATATAAGTCTTGTTTCTTCACCAGGATCAGTTCTTAATGTCTTTCTAGTCAGGAATTCCTGGCTTGGGCAATATCAGTAGAGTAAAGTGTTCCTTCATTGTCCTCGAAGATCGGGTGCAGCATCCTTATGGGGGAGAGTTACTAGCACATCACCCCGTCATGGTTTTGCTGCTTCTAGAAAACTCAAAGGCACAGTAGAATCTGTCAAAGGACAAGGGAGAGGTTACTAGCACTTCACCTTGTACTTTTTCCTGCTGTCCAAAAGGCACAGTGGAAAGGCTTTTTCCCTGCTGTCAAAAGGCACAAAAGGCAAGGCTAAGCATCAGTAGGAGATCCTCCCAAGGGGGAGGGGTCTTTTTGCAGTGAGAATCATGGGTCCAAGCAGTCATCTTGGCACTTCACAGCGGAGTTGGTAGTTAGCAGGACTTAATAAGGCCTTTTCTGCATAAAGCCAAGCAGTCTTTCGTTGGGGAACCTTTACATCAATCCAGTTTCCTGATTCCAAGGAGTGGCAGGGCTGCTAGGGTCTTTGGGTAGCATTTCTTTACCTGTGAGAAAAGGAGTCTAACATTTCATTAGTGCCTGGCAGTGTTTGCAAATCTCACAGCTGCTTGGGCACATTCACACCCCCCCCTCCTTTCTTGGTTATCAGCCAAGTCTTAGCTGAGAGCAATGTCCTTGAAATGGAGCCAGTATCTATCTTCAGTCCTGCCAGCTATTATTTTTGCTGTCCAGTAACTCATTCTGTTCTTTTCCTTCTCCTTATTTGGCTTCTTTTAACCTACAAAGGAAACTTCTACTTTTCACTCATACACTTTTTCTCAACACGAACACATGAACATTGCCATTATACAGTACATTAGTCTTATATTCAATGTATGCCACACATACCCTTTCACTAAAATAACCTTAGTACAGAATTTGAAGCAACAAAGCCGGGGCAAACACACCCACTTGAGGAGTTCATTCATTTAACCCTTTTGCCTGATTCCAAACCAGACCATCCCATAAAAAACATAAACACAACAATGCTGGCCACAAGACAGCACACCACAAAACAAAACATAATTTCCTAACATAAGACCCACCCTTCTGTCTGCTAACACTTAAACAAAAGAAAACTTACCACAAAGACCAGAGGAATTACAGTTTAATCCAGGTTTTCCCAACTTCCATCACACTGACCGCTACAGGGGACGGGACAGAAAGATCTCAATTTGACCTCAGAGCTTCCTCGCACGCATGGCTTCCACTCCGAGGAAATAGAACGAGAGGTTCAGTTCCACCCACACTCCTAACGCCCAAATGTACACAAAATTCCCACTCCATCACACTGGCCGCTACAGGGGACGGGACAGAAAGATCTCAAATCGACCTCAGAGCTTCCTCGCACACATGGCTCCACTCCGAGGAATTTGAACGAGAGGTTCAGTTCCACCCACACTCCTAACGCCCAAATGTATACCAAGCAAAAAAAAAACCAGTAACCGTTAAACAAAACAAAACTAAAAACCAGATAATATTTCCTATCCTAATAGGGGCTCACCTTATCGGAGCACGAACCCCAGGGCTGCGGGGAAGTGAGGAAGAGGTTAAGCACCCCCGTGCCCCGGCTCCCGAGTTCGCCGCAGCGTCCGGAGTTCAATGTCTGAGCCAGGAGAGTCCATCTGGGTCGCCAGAAACTGTTACCGAAATGTTGGGTCGCCTAGCTGAGAGCCAATTAACAGCCTGACAGAGATAAGGACAAACGCAGAGGAAAAAGAGTAATAAAAAGTTCAGGCTGCTGTGCCATGAGCAGCACTTCACCCTCACGCACCCCCACCTATTAGCCGCTTGTAATCTATTAAGGGGGGTCAGCCAGCTTTCACAATCCCCCCCCCCTTGGCGAATATACTTCCAGGGCCCGCTGTAAGCGGAGCACCTCCTCATCTTGGGCCTGGATGGCTGCCATGAGGAGCCATCCGAAGCTCCCCCATGGCCCGCCGTTCTTCCCAGAGCGCCGGCTCACCCGCAGCCGCTGGAAGGCCGCTGTCAGCTCTGCGGGAGTAACACCGGCCACTTGCCAGAATTCCAACCCACTCAGCAGGGGCCAGTCCACCCTGCAGAACCCGCGCCACGGGCCCCCAGCGTTCCATCTGGGGCCCACCCAGTGTGCGCTGTAGTGACAAGCGTAGCTTCCCACTTCCCCTACCTCGGCCAAACGGCAATCATCCCCCAGAGCACCCTGCTCGCTGCACCAAATGTTACGTGCCTGAGTGCTCTGCAAGGACGAGGCCCACAACACACAGTGAGTTATTTGGCTTTAATGAAGGTAAAGTGACACCATCCGCAATGGGACCCCTGGCGTTTGCTGTCACTTAGGCGGGAACGCAGCACTGAAGCTCAGCTCAGCCTGGGTCGGAGTCCAAAGGCAGACTGGGCACTACAGCTATATATACACCAATACAAAAGCAACTCATACATATGCAAAAAGGGACTTCCACAGGCATGTCCGCCCTTTGACCTAAGGCCATACAAACTGGGTTCAACCAGTTAAAAGCAAGTTATAACTGGCATGCGTGTCTACAATGACCGGCCACTTACAAGCAGGGCTTTTCACAAGCCGCCGAGAAAGCGGAACACCGCTAGGGCCGTGACATAGTCTTCTGTAGTCCCCTACACTGACTTTAGCAAAGCTTTGATATGGTCTTCCACGGTACCTTTTGCCAGGAAGTTTAAGTAATATGGGCTGGTTGAATGGACTATAGGGTGAATAATAAGCTGGCTAAATCACTGAGGTCAATGGTAGCGATAAATGGCCCCC
>NC_133771.1:188341256-188394444 GCF_003597395.2 Chelonoidis abingdonii | reverse complement strand
TAAAATGAAACATGCACGTCTAAGACTAATACAGTAGGAAACTGATTATAGGTAAAATCACACCCCCAGAGATGTTCCAATAAGTTTCTTTTACAGACTGGACTCCTTCCTAGTCTAGGTGCAGCAATCACTCACACCTCTGTAGTTACTGTCCTTTGTTCCACTTTCTTTCAGGTATTTCTTGGGGGTGGAGAGGCCATCTCTTGAGCCAGCTGAAGACAAAATGGAGAGGCTTCCAGGGTCTTTTGTATTCTCCCTCTTGTAGGTGGAACCCCTTTGTTCTGGCAGGCATAGCTGTGGATCCTGTGGTTGGAAGTAAAGGGACTTAGTTAGCTGAGTGTTGGGTTTCTTTGTCTCTTTGTGGGCTGTGTGACTGGGTCTTGGGCCCCTGAACAGGCCAAGTGACAGCGGTCTGTTTATTCACGTCTCAGTGATGAATATGCAGCTTGAACCCTTGCATCTCTGATCAGACTTTAGGTTGATCAGGCTTAAAGTCTTTGAGTGATTAATCTCACCTGTTTAGTGAGGGGTGGTAAGCAGTGAGATTTAGGGCTTGTCTACATGAACATTTAGTTCATGTTAAATAGGTGTATAAATATACCCTGTGCACCAAGAGTCCATGTGGATCCTCCTGCTGCAAACTAAAAGCTCCATAGAGTGATTTAATTCACTTCTCTTTCAAAGTGGGAGTAGAAGTATCAAATCATGATCAATTCAGTGGATCTACTACTAAGGAACCTGTCTCTGGAGGAATGGAACAGACCTAGTTATATTCTTGCAGTATGAAGCAGTATGAAGTAAACAGCAAGTGATGTTCTTTAACTATCCTAAGAAGTGAAACAATTATCATCAGTGACTCCATATTTAAAGGAGTGGACAGAGAATTCTGCAAAGGATATGGGGACAGCAGGATGGTGGCCTGTTTTGCTAGAATAAAGAATGTAACTGCAAGATTTGGCAGGATTATATGGTCTTTTGGCAAGTCTCTACTGGTTATGATACACATAGGAACCAATTACATATCATCATGTAGAACTACATAGATAAGAATATGAGACTAGCCATACTGGGTCAGACAAATGGTTCATCCATCCTAATATATTGTCTTCTAGCAGTGCCCAGCACCAGTAGCATCAGAGGGGATGAACAGAACAATGCAGTTATTGTGTGACCCATCTCCTCTCATCCAGTCCCAGCTTCTGGCAGTCAAAGGTTTAGGGATACCCAGAGCATGAGGTTGCATCCCAGATCATGTTGGTTAATAGCCATGATCTTCCATGAACTTATCTGATTCTTTTTTAAATGCACTTATAATTTGGCCTTCACAACATCCCCCAGTAATGAATTCCATGGGTTAACTGCACATTTGTGAAGAAGTATACATAAGAACAAGGAATGCAGGCCACGCCTACAGAATGGGATATTGTATCCTGGAAAGCAGTGACTTTCATAAGGATTTAGGGGTTAGAGTGGATAAATAGTTCCACATGCTCTCCCAGTGCAGTGCTGTAACCAAAAAGGGCCAATGCATCCCTTGGATATATAGACAGAGGAGTAATGAATAGGAGGAGAGAGGGAAAGTTAGTGAGACCAGTACTAGAATACTGCATCCAGTTCTGGTCTCACATTTTTTAAATAATGTTAAAAAAACTGGAGAAGGTACAGAAACAGACACTATTATCTGAGGGCTAATGAAAATGCCTTAAGGTAGAGATTTAAAGAGTTTGAGCTGTTAAACTTTTAAAGACAATTGATCGCAGTGTATAGGTACCTTTATGGGAATAAAATACTGGATACTAAAGAGGTCTATGATCTAGCAGAGAAAGGCATAACAAGAACCAATGACCAGACAAATTCAAACTGGAAATACAGCACACATTTTTAACATTGAGGGTGAACAAATTTGAATAAATTATGGGAAAGGAAGGGAAATGGTGGATTCTCCATCTCTTGAGGTCTTGATGTCTTCAGACCAAGAGTGGAGACCTTTCTGTAAGAAATACTTTAATCAAAAACAAGTTATTGAGCTCAGTACGGTAGGTAAATAGAGGAAACTGAAAGCTCTATGATATGTAGGATAATTTATTGGATCCTTCTGGCCCAGCAAGGAAGTGTAATTGTATACAATACATTTGCAGGATCAAGGACTTATTTTGCTTAGAATCCTTCCTCCACATATGGACTTGGCCCTGGCTTTCATAAGGATTTACCTGCTGCTTTATCAACACAACTTGAGATAGGTGCTCAGATACCAAAATAATGTAAAATTTTATATTTAAAAAGTATACACAAATAAGACTGTCAGAAAATTGTTCCTGAACAATTACTTAAAATTTCAGTGACTAACTACAATGTAATATTAATATATTGTTAGAATGTGGGAAAAAGTATTGAAAGTTAACATTTACATGATAACATTGCTGAAATTGAATACTGAACACTTTAAGCTTTTTTTAGAGGGGGCTTTGGTACATATCCACCCTAATGTGTGTATTAGACCCTTTAGAAATGTTATACTCCTGATTCAGACAGTGGTTTGTTTTTAATTGTTTTTTTCCCTGAATTTTCAGCTGACGTGACATATACTGCAGCACATCATGTCAGGTTGCATTAATGAAATTGTGTTATCTGAAGTAAATAATATATTGTCAAGCTTATACATTATTTAGTCTGGAATGGGGTCTGCACATGAGAACGCATAGGTATACATTTACAATTTGCTGCAGTGCCAGAGGCTTTATGTGCAAGAAGTTGTGAAGGGGAGAGATGAGTGAGTTCATTTTGCATAACGTTGAACCTACCCAGATATTTGGACTGGAAAGTTCAACTTCAGATTGAACAGTATTGAGTTTGTATTTCTACTTAGGAGAGAATGGGAATAAAAGGTGGCAGAGATGTGACAGGAACAAAACATCAAGGGGAAGGAAAAGGAAATAAAATAGAGGAGAGAGGGGGTAGATCAAAATCCAATACAGAGAAACTGGAGGGAAAACATAGTCAAGGCTATATATGTTTCTCTGTCTACAGGGAACTCATATGTTCTAGCCACATTGATGAGGAAGAGGTTCTTACCTCCTAGTACATAGCACAACCCCAACCCTCTACCACCTTTAGTTGTAACAAAATGCTTTGTTTTAGTTTGGCTTTGTTTTATAAAGTGAACCATCCATGGAAGGAAGATGACTAGGTTACAGGTGAAAAGGTTTCCAAATACAAGTTAATATTGAAGCCCATGAACTCCTGGCTCCCCTTCTTTCCCTAATAATAAATAATAATAATAATAAATAATTAATAAACACATTGTGAGGCTTGTAAATCCTTGAGCTCTATCAGGTTTATCTATCTCTAGTGAACAGGGTCTAAATTAAACTTCTGACTGCAGAACAGATTAGTTCAAATAGATTCAGGCTTAATCCGGATGTCCTTGCTCATCTGAGTCACCTCAATAAATCTCACCATAGGTTTCAAGATCACAAGATCAGGCCCTCAGTTTGTACCCACTTTTTTTCCCTGTCTGTCAATGGCACTTCAGGTGAGTATCAAATTCAAAGCTTTTTTCTCTATCCTGGCATGTGAAAGCTAGTTCTTTATGTTGTTTCTCAGTGTTCTGATATTGGTTGCTTCACTGAAACTAGAGATCAGAAATATCTGTAATGAAAAGCCAAAACTTTCTCGGATTTCTGTCTTTGTTATAAATCTGATATTCATATTAGGTTCTGTGGAAAGACTTCCTAAGATTTACAAACCTTTGAAGTGAACTGGGGCTAATGTAGAGTTCTGTGGAGAGCTATGTGAAATGAATAATTTTGCTGTGGGACAAGGAAGTTTTTCCTTAGATTGCTTAAGTTTTGTTTTGAAACTCTGAAGGCCTAATTCTGACACTCACTAATTTTTACAAGAATGTAACTCCACTTATTTCAGTGGTGTGACTCCTGATTTACATCAGAGGAAGTGATATCCAGATTGGGAACTAAGAAAGTTGAGGATGTGCAGTCCACACTAATGAAAATAAAGAAAATGCTGTTAGGAGGCCATGCAAAGATGCATTGCTAAATTTCACTCATATCTCCTTAAAGTCTAATCTGGTCATTTTAAAATTGTGTTAAATGTACTGAAATAATTAACTCTACATTAGTAAGAAGCTTAGGTATGTTTAGCAGTGGAATGTAGAACATGTAAAATGAAGACTTTTTAAAGAGTCATTGAACAGTCCTGATAGTGTACTGGGTATAATATTGTTAATAGTGATGTTCAAAAGACTCCCCTTGTTGTGACTCTTACTGGCCTAGATTTTAAAGGGAGGAGAGTTCAAAATATCTTCTGACCATTTACCAGCCTGTAATCAACTCTCAGAGGTGAGTTGGGTGAATGGCTGCCTTTGACCCTTGCTAATAGCCACAGGTGTCTTCCGATGTGTATTTGAGGGGACTTAACTAGTGATTATGTCAAATAGTCACTCACTGGTGACAGAAACAATGTTGCTGCATTGACAACAGGACTAAATATCTTTATACATCATTGAGTCTCTCACTCTCTTTTCATTTCAGTAGAAGTATTTAAAAGTTCAGTTTAGGGACCAAACTGAGTGGTTGAACTACTTGTTATGAAAAATACAGGTTATTAATGAAGCCTGTGTTTCTGGTTAGTGATTCTCTCATATATCAGTCTTGATTCTGCAAATATATTTGTTACTTGTAGTCATCACTTTACTAGGTATTTTCAGCCTATCAGTGGCTTGCAAACTGCATGCTGATTGTTTGTTCTGCATTATTTGTATTGTGTGACTGAACACCTAACTGCCCTTGTTCTTGCTCCATGATTAGATAACAGACACCATAAAAAAGAGAAGTGGATGAGTGATAAACTTTGGATGGAAACTTGTCAAATGTTTAGGAATATTGTTCACTTTCATGAATGCCCATTGGTTGTCAGAATACTTTTGAATATGACCCTTCCCTCAAATTGATAGTGAACCAAATTCAATGTTTTAAATGGCAACAATTTAAATAGCTACTTATCTGTTCAACCATATTACCATTTTGAGATGTGAACACTTACCCTGCCAGGTACACCAAAACTATTATTCAGCTAATATGGATAAGGTATATGTGTGCGTAAACACGGATAGAGGGGAGACATGGTTATGCGGTATAGGCACTGGAGTAGGACTCAGGATATATGGGTTTAATTCCTGGCTCTGCTACAGACTGCTTGCGAGACCATGGGCAAGTCACTTAATCTCTCTGCACTGCAATCCCAAAATCTGTAAAATGGGTTAATACTTCCTGTCTTTGTCCTGTGTCTTGTTTATTTAGATTATAAACTCTTCAGAAATGGCACTCTTATCCTACTCTATGCTCAATTCTGCTACCATTGTAGCAGAACTTCCATTGTAGCAAAACTTCCATTGACTCTTCAATGGTAAAGGCAAAGGCCATAATGCATGTAAAGTACTTAATGCAATGGGAACCTGATCTCCCTTGGGACTTCTAGATGTGACTGTAATACAAATGAGTAATAATAATGAACAACTAGGTGTGTCAAATGTTTTACTCCCTCTGCATCTCCAACAATCAAATAATGGTACAGCATCACGTATGAATGAACAAAATAGTCATAAATACTATTGTCCTTGCCTTATTCAATACAAAGACTGAATAGGAACAGAACTGACACAAAATACCTGTTCCCATGACAAAAGATTGTAATGGGGAATCATTCGAGCCTATTACAGTTTTAAGATTTTAATCTTGTCATCCTCTTCATATGTCATACAGTGGTGAATAGATTATGTCCAGCATATTGAATGTAAAACTATTTCCAAAAAAACCCCTTAATCTTTCTCCTGCTAACCCATTCACCTCCAAAGACATTTTTCTCTTTTTGAAGATGTCACTCTTTGTTTAATTCAATACAACGTGAAGCTGATATTACAGGTTAACAATCTGACACTTAAATAAAGTTCCTTACAAAATGTGTGGTTGGTGGGAAAGTATTTCAAAACACATTGTGGAAAACATCGGGAAGCAAGTGCAATGCCATTGGGAAAGTTCATTTTTGTGTCTATTATGGGATTATGGGATTAGAGTCACATTCAAAAATAAAAAACTGCTTGTTGTAAGTGTTATTGCATTTATTGCCAAAATGAATGGTATATCTGACAATTTGGCATTGTTTGTATAGGGCTGCATCAAGATATCTGAGAGTTGTTTTTAGGAGGAGTATTTTATTTTATTTTAAGTAGGAGTAGAAATTGATTTCAATGAGAATCTAATCTTAAAAAAAAAACTACCTTGATCTGGGTTATAATATTTGAAATACAAGATTATCAAATAGAAAGAAACTCAGACATTTAATAATACTTCGGCCTGCTTTACACTTGAAAGTTAGGTTGACATAGTTATGGCACTCAGGGGTAAGAAAAATTCACACCCCTGAATGCCTTAGCAATGCCAGCTTAACCCCCACTGTAGACCCAGGTAGGCTGATGGACAAATGCTTACATCGACCTATGTACCTGCCTTTGGGGAGGTGAATTATCTACAATGACAGGAAAAAACCCTTCTGTTACCATAGTCTGTGTCTACACTGTGGTTCTACAGCAGCAAAGCTACGACACCATAGATGTGCTGCTGTAGTGCCCATAGTGTAGATAAGCCCTTGGAAATGTTACATTTTTAAGGGTAACTTAAGTTGTAAAGAACTATCTTTGCTGACTTGGATCAACTGTATAACAAAAAGAGGCTCAGTTTATAGATTTGCTACCAGGAGACCATGAAGTTCTCTGTTTATATATTGTATTGTATACATGTTCAATACCATGAACTTCTCTGTTTATATATTGTATTGTATACATGTTCAATACAATATATAAACAGAGAACTTCATGGTCTCCTGGTAGCAAATCTATAAACTGAGCCTCTTTTTGTTATACAGCTGATCCAAGTCAGCAAAGATAGTCTTTTCCAATTTAGTTACCCTTAAAAATTTAACATTTCCAAGGGCTTGTATATATATAATTGAGAAGGTTATGTTAAAATATTTTTTTCAGGTAAGAGAAGACCTGTGACACAGGAGTAGTGGAGTGAAGCAAAATGTAATATTTTAATATTACCAGTTGGTTTTATGATTTATAATCTCATTCCACAAGCCTGAAGTTGTTTGACAGGATTTCAATTATATAGATGTAGACTTTACTACCCTACGTCCTGAAAATGTATTCTGAATAAGGATATGACTGCCATTAGAATAGTGACAGCTATGTTGTGTCACAAAGGCTGAACTGAAGTTCAGCTGAAAATATGTTGCAAAAAATACCCTGTTCGAAACTCTGAATTTGTGGAGCTGTATTTCCAGATGTCAACATGAACTATGAAAGGGACACTTAAGTCAAAGTTCCCCTGAGTCAATGGCTCTTTGGGCTGATACAGTTAAGGAACATCAATTTCACTGCCAGTGATACACAGAGGAGGCCAGCATTAAATCCAACTGCCTTTTATGGCCCTAATGCGAAGGATCAGGTATCCAGTTTGCAGCTGGATCAACTGGAGGTTGAACAAGACTCAAATCCACAACCTTCAGGACTGTGGTTTAAGGGATATATCAAATTCTACTATTGCACTTTAATTACATTTGGATATTTTGTTATATTTTAGCTATTACTAGGACAACTGTAGCATATGCATTATATGCCCTCTTTAGTGGGTATAAATAATAAATAAACAATTTTACTTAAATGGTATTAGTGGAATAATCTGTCACATACCAAATATGTAAAAATATTCTGAAAAAAAGCAGGAAGATAATGTATTAAGGGCTACAAGAAGTAAACTTGTAGCGTCAACTCAATCTCTTCTTGTGGTTTTATTGATTTTGTATGTACTATTTGATATGGATGGGAGATTATTTCGTGCACAAACACCACTACTCTCTCACTGATACCCAACAGTGCTTAAAAGAGATTGAGGTGATGCTACAGTTTTACCTCTTGTAGCCCCTTAATACAATCTCTTCTTTCTTTTTAAATACTTTTTTTTACATAATATTTGGTCTGAGTGAGAGATCATTTAGTCCACAGATACCACTAATCACTTTTGCAATATTGATCTGCAATAAATCCATCAAAGAAATGGCTAGGAAATTTGTTCCAGGAACCATGGAAATAGGCTACACTTCACATCTATACGCAACGCTGCAAAGAGCTCTCCAACTTTGTTTATAATTTCAACATTATTATTAGCAAAGTGAATGTCATAAGACACCGTGCATAATGTGAGCTGCAGCTCTTTATTGGCCAGCTTCTGCCATCTTTATGCTGAGTAGTAGAGCTGGATGAAATTTTTTGGCTGAAAATGTTTGCAGTGAAAAATGTAGTTCATTGCATTTTGTGTCAGTTTTGCCAAATTGTTTTGATCAGGAAAAATAATAATAAAAAAAAACTGAAAAAATCAAAATGTTCTGACATTTTCAAAACAAAATGTTTCAACTATTTGAAATGATTTGGTTTTGAAATTTCCATAAATTTTATTAAAAATGGTTAAAGCTTCGAAATGATTTTTCTTTGAACTGCCAATGAACCGAAAAATCAATTATTCACACAGCTCTTCTGAGTGGTATTTGTTTTGTGTGTGGTCTCATTTAGAAGTCAATGATACTACTCCTGGTCAATGGGATAAATTCATAGTTTTTTATGATTAATTTCTATTACACTAGCATGTAGGAACACCCATGGCCCCATTGTGTTAGGCATTGTATGAACACCTAACTGAAAAATGGTCTCTTCCCATCGTTGCCCTGTGGCCCCTTTGGACTAGGGAAATATCCCAGTGCAGGGAGTTTTTTTGCTAAGTGCAAGGTATTCTGGATTAGGTAGGCTGAAGGAGAAAGTGGGCAGGAGTGGGAAGAGTATGTCGGGGCAATCTTCTACCCCGGTGATTCTGTGCCTCTGCAAAGCTCATAGGGAACACTATTACAGTGGTACAAATTAGGTCAGTCCTCAGGGCTGCCCCAACCAATACAGATGGCTGAATTAGCCCCTGAATAGGGAAGGAGTAAGCTGCTTCTACTCTGTCCTTACATTGGCCCCACCTCTGACATAGGGATAAATTGCCCCCAATGTAACTAACTGTGACAGAATTAGGCCCACAGTGAATGTTCCATATTTTCCCCAACTTTGATGTGTAAACTTAATCTTCTGAAATATAACAAGTTGTTGTGAATTGAATAAAATAACTTAGCTGAGGCACCAGCCATGCTATCTGAATCTATCTGTTACCACACACAATGAACTGTAAATAATGTATAAATAAAATACACAAATAGCCCATATACCATTAAGACTCAGTTTGTTGGGATGCTTTTTGTAAAATTATAAATGTTAGCAATAAAATAGAGAGATAAAGTGGGTGAGGTAAAGTCTTTTATTGGACCAACATCTGTTGGTGAGCGAGACAAGCTTTTGAGCTTACACAGAGCTCTGCTTCAGGCCAGATTCTTTCTTTCTATCTATCTCATCTATCTTATCTATCTATCTATCTAATCTCCAGTAACTGGCAAGAGGAATGACTAGGAAAAATACACATTGAAGAGATTTTTGAATGAGTACTGTGTTGGGGAAAAATATCAAGTTTTCTAGAAACGTGAAGAACTCCTCATACCCTGCGGCAGGAACTCTAGCTATTAGAAAAAGACAGGTATTAATAAGGGCCATTTGATCATTAGAAACATAGATAGCTGGGTTTGCGATGACCAGGAGAACTGCCTGGGAGCATTCTCTGACATGCTCCCATTTCCATGTGCAGGGCAAGTTAGGCAGAACTGCAGAGTCTCAATGGGTGGATGAGACAATGGTGTAGGGAGGAGCAGTTTAGATTTATTAGGAACTTTTGGAAAAGGGGGAGCCTGTACAGGAACGATGGACTCCACCTTAACTAAAATGGAACCAGACTGCTACCAATTAACATTAAAAAGGTCATAGAGCAGTTTTTAAACCAAGGGCTGGGGAAAAGGTGACAGGTGAGGAGGAGCACATCCATTAGGGGAGGATCTAGTAATAGAGAATCTCTATGTCCTAGTGAGGACAAGAGGATGGAAAATGATAAAATACAGGCAGGTTCTGATCAGAAACAATCAAATAAAAAAGAGTCCCATTCAATTGCATTGTGTAATGGAAGACAGCTAAAAGGAGACAAGTTGTTAAAGTGCTTACACATCAGTGCTAGAAGTCTAAATAATTAAATGGCTGAACTAGAGGACGTCATATTAAATGAAGATATTGTTATAATAGACATCACAGAAACTTGGTGGAATGAGGATAATCAATGGGATACAGTAATACCAGGGTACAAAATATATCGGAAAAACAGAACAGGTTGTGCTGGTGGGGGAGTGGCACTATATATGAAAGAAAGCGTAAAATCAAAAGAAGTAAAAATTGTAAATGAATCAAACTGTACCATAGAATCTCTGTGGATAGAAATTCAATGCTCTAATAATAAGAATATGGTGGTAGGGATATATTACCGACCACCTGACCAGGATGGTGCTAGTGACTGTGAAATGCTCAGGGAGATTAGAGAGGCTATTAAAAAAACCCTCAATAATAATGGGGGATTTCAATTATCCCCATATTGACTGGGTACATGTCATCTCAGGATGGGATGCAGAAATAAAGTTTCCTGACACCTTAAATGACTGCTTCTTGGAGCAGCTGGTCCTGGAACCCACCAGAGGAGAGGCCAATTCTTGATTTAGTCCTAAGTGGAGCACAGGATCTGGTCCAAGAGGTGAATATAGCTGGACCTGCTTGGTAATAGTGACCATAATATAATTAAAATTTAACATATCCTGTGGCAGGAAAAACACCACAGCAGGCCCAACACTGTAGCATTTAATTTCAGAAAGGGGAACTACACAAAAATGGAGGTTAGTTAAACAGAAATTAAAGCAGGGTACAGTGCCAAAAGTGAAATCTCTGCAAGCTGCATGGAAACTTTTTAAGACACCATAATAGAGGCTCAACTTAAATGTATACCCAAATTAAAAAACATATAAGAGAACCAAAAAAGAGCCACCGTGTGGCTAAACAACAAAGTAAAAGAAGCAGTGAGAGGCAAAAAGGCATCCTTAAAAAGTGGAAGTTAAATCCTAGTGAGGAAAATAGAAAGGAGCATAACTCTGGCAAATGAAGTGTAAAAATACAATTAGGAAAGTCCAAAAAAGAATTTGAGGAACAGTAGCCAAAGACTCAAAAAGTAATAGCAAGAAAATTTTTCAAAAGTACATCAAGCAGGAAGCCTGCTAAACAACCAGTGGGCCACTGGATGATTGATACGTGCACTTAAAGGAGCACTCAGGACGATAAGGCCATTGCAGAGAAACTAAATGAATTCTTTGCATCGGTCTTCATGGCTGAGGATGTGAGGGAGAGATTCCCAAACCTGAGCCATTCTTTTTAGGTGACAAATCTGAGGAAACTGTCCCAGATTGAGGTGATTAGAGGAGGTTTTGGAACAAATTGATAAATTAAACAGCATAAGTCACCAGGACCAGATGTATTCACCAAGAGTTCTGAAGGAACTCAAATGTGAAATTGCAGAACTACTAACTGTAGTCTGTAACACTTATCATTTAAATCAGCTTCTGTACCAGATGACTGGAGGATAGCTAATGTGACAGCCAATTTTTTAAAAGGGCTCCAGAGGTGATCCGGCAATTAAGGCCCTGTAAGCCTGACTCAGTACTGGGCAAACTGGTTGAAACTATAAAAGAACAATATTGTCAGACATATAGATGAACATAATTTGTTGGGGAAGAGTCAACATGGTTTTAGTAAAGGGAAATCATGCCTCACCAATCTACTAGAATTCTTTGAGGGGGTCAACAAGCATGTGGACCAAGGGATCCAGTGGATATAGTGTACTTAGATTTTCAGAAAGCTTTGACAAGGTCCTCACCAAAGGCTCTTAAGCAAAGTAAGCTGCCATGGGATAAGAGGAAGGTGCTCTCTCATGGATTGGTAACTGTTAAAAGATAGGAAACAAAGGGTAGGATAAATGGTCAGTTTTCAGAATGGAGAGAGGTAAATAGTGGTCCCCTAGGGGTCTGTTATTGGGACCAGTCTATTCAACATATTCATAAATGATCTGGAAAAAGGGTAAAAACAGTGAAGGTGCAAAATTTTGCAGATGATACAAAATTACTAAGATAGTTAAGACCCAGCAGACTGCAAAGAGCTACAAAAAGGATCTCTCAAAAACTGGGTGACTGGGCAACAAAATGGCAGATGAAATTCAGTGTTGATAAAATGCAAAATAATGCACATTGGAAAGCATAATCCCATTATACAATATAAAATGATGGGGTCTAAATTAGCTGTTACCACTCAAGAAAGGAGATCTTGAAGTCATTGTGGATAGTTCTCTGAAAACATCCACTCAATGTGCAGCTTCAGTCAAAAAAGCAAAGTGAATTGAATGCTGGGAATAATTAAGAAAGGATAGATAATAAGACAGAAAATATCATGTTGCCTCTATATAAAATCCATGGTATGCCCACATCTTGAATACTGTGGGATGTGGTCGCCCATCTCAAAAAAGTATATTGGAATTGGAAAAGTGTTCAGAAAAGGGCAACAAAAATTATTAGGGTCTATGGAAAACGGCTTCCGTATGAGGAGAGATTAATAAGACTGGGACTTTTCAGCTTGGAAAAGAGACTGACTAAGGGGAGATTATGATTGCAGGTCTATAAAATCATGACTGGTGTAGAGAGAAGTAGATAAGGAAAGTGAGTGTTTACTCCTTCTCATAAACACAAGAACTAGGGGTCTCCCTAGCCTCTGTTTGCCAGAAGCTGGGGATGAGTGATGGGGGATGGATGATTGTCTGTTCTGTTCATTCCCTGTAGGGCACCTGGCACTGGCCACTGTTGGAAGACAGGATACTGGGCTAGATGGAGCTTTGGCCTGACCCAATAGGGCCATTCTTATGTTCTTATGTTATGTACTCTGATATGAAGTCCATATACACACAATTTACATGTAACTTACGTTTATTTAAACATCCAATTACCCCGAAACCATTATATTTTGCCACCAGTGTGTGGATATCTGAAAACAGCAAGTTATTGTTACACAAGGCTTGTGCAGAGAAATAGTTTGTGTGCAGTGTGCTAGCATGTACTCACTAACTGTCTGTGTGGACCCTACTACTGTGCACTGAAAGTTCCCCAGTGTGCATTGACCAACTCCTGTTTCAAAGCAGGATGGATCAAAACACACTAGAGAACTTCTAGTGCATGGTTGCAGGTTTCACAAAGATAGTGTGCTATATCTTTTCAGTTTTGCTGCACATTAATTGTTCATCTAGACAAGCCCTTAATAATGTCTCCTTTACTGGCTATCAGTTTTCCTTAGTCACTATCAAAATTCCTACTTGACTTAGAAGGAGGAAGGACTGGTTATTTAATGGGGCTTTTCTAGGGTAGTGTGTGTGCGTGGTATTTTAACTTAGCCCTAAACTCTCCTTTTCAAAGTTTGCAGATCTATTATGGGCTTTCAGTGTTATGCTGTGTCTGTGCTTATAAGTTGGTATGGCAGCCTACCACATAAGAATGTTTGGCTTCTGCCAAAACTTCATAGTGGCTACTCTACCAGTAGAGTCCATAGGTACAGTTCCAATGAGAAAATAAATACATTGAAAATATATTTTTACCTTCATTCCAATTACCCATCCCTTCATGCAACTATCAATAGCTGTTAAATTAATAGCATACCTCTTAGAAGGGAAAAATCCATGTGGGGCAGCTGCCTTATAGTGTAGATACCTGTAAGCTCATGTGAATGTTTCAGTAGGGAGCTCCACAGCAGCAGAATCAGAACTTCAGGGGTGGTTTACACTAGGGGCAGGGATTGATATAAGATATTCATCTTCAGCTACGCGCATAGTTTAGCTGAAGTCAAAGTATCTTAGTTTGACTTACCTGGCCGTCCTCACGGCGGTGAGTCGACTTCCATGGCTCCCCCATCAATGCTGCTTACTCCTCCTGCCGAGGTGGAGCACGGGCGTCGATTCGCAGATCAATTTATTGCTTCCATACAAGACTCAATAAAACAATTCCCGATAGATCGATTACTACCTGCCAATCCGGTGGGTAGTATAGATGTACCCTCAGTGAAGAGCCAGTAAGCCACAGAACTGAAGGCTACTTTCAAAAATGCCTAAGGTGTTTCCTGTGAGAATTATTTAGGCAAGTGCCTAACTCCACACAAAATGGCCAGAGAAGGAGGAGGCGGTAGTGGTGGTGTCCAACTTATAACTTTTATCTTGGTTGTTGTGGCACTAACCTGGAATGTGGGAGACCCAAAATCAATTGCCCCCTCTCTGCCAAAGAAGGAGAAAGAATGGGGATTTCCCACATCCCAGTGGAGTCTTCTAATGACTGGGCTAAAAGTTGTGAGGTGGGAACCATCAGCAACCAGATTTTGAATGTAACCCAATCCAGTAGGCAGCCTTTGAGCACACCTACCAGATTGTATACTGCATGCAAGGCAAGCTAGCTAGTACATCCCTTGGCCTGTGCCACTTCCTTGGCCTGGAGCAGTGAACTGCAGCCACTGGAAGCCGCGATCGGCCGAACCTGCGGATGCAGCAGGTAATCAAACCAGCCCAGCCCGCCAGGGGCTTTCCCTGCACAAGCGGTGGAATAAGTTTGGGAACCACTGCTCTCAAATACTGAGCTTTAGGAAAGTCTTTAGAACGGTTTCATGTTCAACTCTTCCACTGATAATTTCTTATCAAGTCTTCAGCTCAATAATTCTAGAAGATGCATTCTTTGTTACAACAATATGCTAATTTATTTACAAAATAATGCTACTGTGCAAGCCATTTCATATTTCCCAATAAGGATTTCCAAGTGATTTAATCAACCTATTTTCCTTCTCCTAGCAAAAAGTCCTATAAAATTTGAACAATATCAATCATTCTTTGCTACACAGATGGTTTTTTAATTTTCAGTTCATTGTCATAGATGCTTTGCAGTGTGTTTTGCTGAAATTAGAAGATCTTTTATAATTTAAATTTAATAATTATTCAAATTCAAAGCATATCCAGGCAGATCTTATTGAGCTGGGTTACAGTGCATCAAATGAGTTTGTTTGCCACCAAACTGCCACCTGATTCATTTACAGATAGTTCAATACATCTCTGTTTCTAATCATATTTAAAAGATATTATGTTCGGACTCAGACAGAGCAACCAGAAAACAGAGATTTGTTTTTGATTTTTCAATCTAGGAACACATTCTAAGATAGGCTTGAATTAGCAGCCTCAGCATTCATCATCCAGGATCAGGAAGCATATAAATGAATAAATGAATTAATAAAAAGAGGGAAAGGAGGGTAGGATATAAGGTAGCTTTATCTTTTAAAACCACATCATGTATAATTCCAGTAAAACTATTCCAAAGAACTATCATTGTTGATGTTGAGTGAATGTTGATAAGGTCCTTATAAGCTTTACAGGTTTAATGATCCTTTATGGAAAGTCTTATAGAATTAATAGAGAATTATGATCTTTGAATAAAATTTTTAACCCTACCTATGGAATATTATGGCAAAGATATAATTATCTAGTCAATTCTATAAAATGGTTTTAAAATGTATGGAATAAATATATTATAGATTTTATAGTAGTTTTTATAGGTCATAATTTAAGTTTTATAGGACATTATTGGTTTCAACCCTCATCAATTCTGTAAGATGTTTCCATGAGGGTAAAAATTATGAGAACTAAAATATTCAATAGACTTGAGTACCTTTCTTGACTTCTTTAAATTAAAAAGATACAAACCGCAGTTATGTTTTGAATGACTTGTGCAAATCATTTGAGATAGAATTTGTTGTGTCTTCCAATTAGTGTGACTTCTGTAAAATTTTGCAGTAGAGGAAAGCTTTTTTTATTATTATTATTTTAAGGCAAAGTCCCTGATGAGAAAATAATATGAATTATAAAACGAAAATGGCTTGTTTCAAAAGTTTTTCTCTAGGAAGATAATTAAGTCTGCAGAATTTATTAATGTTTACTTTAAAAACCCCTCAGTAACATATCTATCTTTCTATGAGTTTTATTCAATATTTATATGAAACAGATTTCTCTAGAATGATCTAAGCTCCTTTCTCTATCACTCATCTGACAGGTTGAAATAGCTGTACTCACTGCAGAAGCTGACAGCATCTTTCTTTTACTAAGGGAATATATTTTGTACAGGTAACACCTAATTCTGGCAAAAATAAGAACCCATCACCAGTCAGAAAAGAGAAGAAACTTCTTGGTTCTCAGACTGTTTTTCTTTATGCTTGATCCGAGACTGTCAGTTTGTGGTGATAGGCACTAAACATAGGCAGGCAAAGAAAGTAAATTTAGCTGTGAAGGTCTGACAGCGAACTTTCTTTAATTAATCAGCTTTATATATATAAAGAATTATATATATACTTTCATTCTTCTGTAGTTCCATAGTTAGTTCCGGCTTTTTGCCTGACTGAATATATTGCATGCTTCAAACAGGTGGACAAGTCATGTAGACAAATGCACACAAGTCAAATATGGGCTGTAATAGATTGATTGTAACAAACCCAGTACCTTACAAATATAAAACCTTGCAAATTATTTTAACTGCTCAAATTTGGGGTGAATTGTGGGACTCATAGAAGTCCAGGAAACAGGAATGGAAAATATTTTAGGTTCTTAGCCAGGGTCAAATTCCTTACATATGTAATAATATTGAATAAATTTCAATGGTTTTACCGAGAGGGATTAACATTTGCTCTGGTTTTTTTTTTCATGAGATCAAGTAACACACTTATGTATTAATGCTGCGTGGGGAAGCATGGCTTTATTACTGTGATATTTGTTTTTGTTGCATCATGACAAAAGTAGTCCCTCAAAAGGCAGCCTCTAGAAAAACAGAGATAGAAATTGTGTTTCTTAATAGACAGTGATTTAGGGCCTCACCACAGGACAGGGCTGTTGACATGGGTACCTGAAAAAGGTAGGCTTTTACAAGTGACCAATCTGTTTGAGGTAGACCAGCCTGCTGCTATTCCTAAAGCCAGGAGCATAGCCATGGCTGGCCTGGGTGGGTCGTGGCCCACCCACTTAGCATCCAGGCCTGCCCAAATCAGGGATGGAGACCCCCAAAACCACAGGGTGGAGGGGATGAGTCATCCCAGGCAGAGTATCTGCCTTGTGGGGATGGGTCTGGGTGAGGCTAGTGCTGGGGCCGGACACCGGGGCAGCACCTGTGGTGCAGTCAGAAGAGGGACACCGCCTCACCAGCAGAAAGACACCAAGGTGGGGCCCCCTCTGCCCCATGGGCACACTCCGCGGTCTATGTGCCCCAGACAACCTCATCTTCTGGTACCTGCTAAGCAGTAAGGGCCAGCTGGAGGGAATTGGGGGAGACTGGTGCCCCCTCCTTCCCTCCCTCCCCATCATTGCCCACCCACATGAAAGTCAGGGCGCACCTAGTTTTCCTGTCCTAGCTGTGCCACTGCCATAAGCATTTGTAATAAGCTGTACATATGATCAGCTGACTTATGTCTCTGGTCTTCATATATGTGACAAGCAGTTTTGCCAGTTGAATTAATAAAAAATCAGAGGACTTTTTGGTGGGAGAAAATTCTGGGAGGGTATCAAAGATGTTTTTTTCCAAGGGAAGGCTCTTCTATTGTACTCTGGGTGTGCTTATCGACCCTGTGATTTCCCCCAAAGCAGGGAACTCCACTGCAAACTTGTGTCATTATGTCAGCAAAAAAGGACAAAGTTTGGGCTTCATGGCCAAGGTTTTTTTTCTGCCTCTGACCTAATTTGATCTCCCATCCAGTTGGTTCATTTCACCTTTGCTTGCTCTTGCTTTTTTCTTTGCTAAACCTCTCCCACCATGCAAAGCTCACACACAATAGGGTATTGAAAGGTCTCAGACGCTTTACCCCTCCATAGCTGTGCTGCCATCCTGCAAAGACTCTTCCTCTCCAGAGTTGTCTCTCTGTCCCCTACCAAGAAGGAACAACAAAATGGAGTGATATTTTTTGTCTTTCAGGTTGTTAATTTGCATTTTGCCAGTAGAAATGTTACTCCTCAGGATGTCTGGTACTTTGAAAAGAAGACTTTCCTATTGTGTAGGGTCATACCGGCATGAAATATTATACAATCAACTAAGCAGTACAAATCCTTGTTGGTATTTGGGTGAGAGCCCTGGAAGGAAAACTTGCTTTTGCTGTAGGAAGTGGTGACTTTTGTTCATTCCCTGCTCAGGTCCTGATTCCTGCTCAGAGCCTGATTCTGCTAGCACTTAAACACATGCATTTGTGTACATGTATGTTTAACTGTAAACACATAAGTAGTTCCATTGATTTGAGGAAGACAGATCACATGTGTAAAGATGACATATGTTTAAGTCTTTGAAGGACTGGGGTCTCAGTCAGTACTGAGCCAGGGCCTTAGCAAGGTGTTGTGAAGAACTGTGCTGTTCAAATTCCCAGCGTTCAGGTGAGACATAAATCTTGTTCCTGGCAACTTCCATGACCCTATTTACAAATGTAAAGATGTTAGACATGGTCTTCTGGACAAATTTGCAGGTGTGGGGGAATTGTCTACGTAGATCAACATTGCTTGAGGTGATTCAGTTGCCATAAATAGTCAAGTGTTCTTGTGAGCTTTTTACTCCACATTGAATTTAACTGTGCTGTGCTTTTTGCAAATTTTCACTAATGATGATGTGATAAAGCTTAGAACTGTGGAAAAGGTCTTTCTCAACACACAAACACAGATCTCAATGGGCTGGTCTACACTACGTGAATAACATAGCTGAAGTCGAAGTATCTAAGATCGAATTACTCATCGTCCTCACGGCACAAGATCGATGTCTGCGGCGTCCCATGTCGACTCCGCAACTCAGTTCGGGTTGGTGGAGTTCCGGAATCGATATAAGAGGGTTTGGGGATCGATATATCACATCTAGATGAGACGCGATATATCGATCCCTGAGCAATTGATTGCTACCCGCTGATACAGTGGGTAGTAAAGATGTAGCCAATATCTTGCTCTTCTCTTGCAATTATTTTTGTAAAATTCCCTTTATGTAAGACACTTGTAACTGGAAAATATATATAGTCTGACATATTTATAGGAACATGACATAACACTTCAATATTCCTCTGATAGGATAAGACATTTTTCCTAAAAAAAATCATTATAATTTTTTGTCCTGCTGCTGCTTTTGTGACTGATGCCTTCATACGACACACAGAAAGCAAAGGAAATTACTAAGCAAAGCCATTAAAACTTATTTCTTATTACCTTGCTTCAAACAAAATGACTCAGCTTCAGTTTTTATCCTGCTCTATCCTAGAGGTATTAATTATTCTGGAATTTGAATCTGTTTTGGTGCAATTAACTTTGAAGTCTACAAAGAAAATGTGGAAATACCTTTATATTCCAGGAACATCAGGAAACAAATTACTTCTATATCATAATGCTCCAGCTAAAATGTGTCATGTTATTTGATTAGTAGGTGAGGCAATTTTAAACTTACCAATTGGGATGACAGGAAAGGAATGAAGCATGACTTTAGGCCTCAAAGAAGCAATGCAGGTGAAGTGAAGGCATAAATAAGGAACATCAGACACCGTGCCTCAGATGCATCTTGAGCTGCAATCCGTGGGTTCCTAATCCTGCAATTATTTCTATGTGGTCTTACTTTCAAATGGCCTTGACTTCCACTGCAATTTAGGTGATGTGTAGGCCTTTTGTGTGGTTCCTTCTGTGCAAGGGTGAACTTCACTTGCTATGCATAATTCAACATTATGCATAGCAACTTCACTTGCTATGCATAATTCAATTGGCAAAACTTAGTTAAATATTCAGAAACACTAAAATGGCATAGTAGTGGCACATGCTTTTCATCACAAGCTATGTGATGATGTGCTGGAATGGGACCATCAGAGTATCTCCTTCAAAGTCCAACACCCAATTAATAGAAGGTTGTGACAATTTCCCTGCTTCTGATGACATTTCATAGATTCATAGATTTATAGACTTAAGGTCAGAAAGAACCATTATGGTCATCTAGTCTGACCTCCTGCACAATGCAGGCCATATAATCTCACCCACCCACTCCTGGAACAAACCCCTAACCTATGTCTGAGTTATTGAAGTCCTCAAATCATGGTTTAAAGACCTCAAGGTGCAGAGAATCCTCCAGCAGGTAACCCGTGCCCCATGCTGCAGAGGAAGGCAAAAAACCTCCAGGGCCTCTGCCAATCTTTCTTGGAGGAAAATTCCTTTCCAACCCCAAATATGGCGATCAGTTAAACCCTGAACATGTGGGCAAGACTAACCAGCCAGCACCCAGGAAATTCTCTGTAGTAACTCAGATCCCACCCCATCTAACATCCCATCATAAACCACTGCACATATTTACCTGTTAATAATCAAAGATGAATTAATTACCAAAATTAGGCTATCCCATCATACTATCCCCTCCATAACTTATAAGCTTAGAGTTTTGAAGCCAGATATATCTTTGCCCCCACTACTCCCCCTGGAAGGCTGTTCCAAATTCACTCCTCTAAATGGTTAGAAACCTTCGTGTCTATTTCAAGTTTAACTCCTAGGTCCAGTTTAGAGCCATTTTGTTCTTGGTGTCCACATTGATACTAACGCTAAATAACTCCTCTCCTCCTTGATATTATCCCTCTGATCATATTTATAAAGAGCAATCATATCTCCCCTCAGCCTTTTTGGTTAGGCTAAAACAAGCCAAGCTCTTTCAGGTCGCCTTTCATAAGAACGGGTTTTCCATTCCTCGAATCATCCTATGACCCTTCTCTGTAACCTGTTCCAGTTTGATTCATCATTCTTAAACATGGGAGACCAGAATGCACACAAGAATTCCAGATGAGTCTCACCAGTGCCTTGCATAACGTACTAAAACCTCCTTATCTTTACCTCGCCTGATGCATCTAACGCATTCGCTTTTTTAATTGGCCATAGTCACCACTGGCGCTCGATAGTCATCCTGTGATTAACCAATACTCCAAGGTCCTTCTCTTCCTCTTTACTTTCCCAATGGCATGTGTCCCCAAAATAACCAAAATTCTTCATATTGAATCCCTACAATGCATGACCTTTGCACTTTTGCACTATTAAATTCATTCCTGTTAACTATATTCTGGCAGTTTACCAAGGTCATCAGATCTCCTGTATGATAATCCCTGGTCCTTCTCTGTATTGGCAATACCTCCCAGCTTTGTCTATCTGCAACTTTTAGCAATTTCGCTTTTTTGTGCCAGGTCATAATAAAAAGATTAAATAAGATTTGGGTCCAAAACTGATCCCGTGAGGAACTCCACTAGTAACCTCCTTCCAGCCTGACAGTTCAACTTCATACGACCCGTTGTATGTTCCCTTTAAACTGTTCCTTTATCACCTTCAATTTTCATTTGATCCCCATCTTTTCCGCAATATAACTAATAATTCCACGTGGAACTGTATCAAATGCCTTACTGAATATCGAGGTAAATAGATCCACTGCATTTCCTTTGTCTAAAAAATCTGTTACCTTCTCAAAGAAGGAGATCAAGTTAGTTTGGCACGATCTACTTTTTGTAAAACCATGTTGTGTTTTGTCCCAATTACCAATCATCTCAATGTCCTTAACTACTTTCTCCTTCAAAATTTTTTCCAAGACCTTGCATACTACAGATGTCAAACTAACAGGCCTATAGCTGCTTGGATCACATTTTTCCCTTTCTTAAAAATAGGAACTATGTTAGCAATTTTCCAGTTGTACGGTACAACCCCTGAGTTTACTGATTCATTAAAAATTCTTTCTAAAGGGCTTGCAATTTCATGTGCCAGTTCCTTTAATATTTTTGGATGAAGATTATCTGGGCCATCCGATTTTGTCCCATTAAGCTGTTCGAGTTTGGTTTCTAACTCGGATGTGGTAATATCTACCTCCATATCTTCATTCCCATTTGTCATCCTACCATTATCCCTAAGCTTCTCATTAGCCTCTTTAAAGACTGAGGCAAAATATTTGTTTAGATATTGAGCATGCCTAGATAATTATCCTTAACCTCCACTCCACCCTCAGTGTTTAGTGGTCCCACTTCTTCTTTCTTTGTTTTCTTCTTATTTCATTTATGTCTCTCTGGAGACTGTTACCTAATCCCTTCCAGAGATTGTTTTTATGTGTGTTTCATAAAAATATTTCTGAAGAGCAAATGTTTTGCTTTTGGGATGCAATAAATAACACCAGGTATTGGATATTATCAAAAGTTTTCCTGGAGGATACTGCCTGGTCTCCCTGCAAGGTCCTGTGTCCTCGAAGCCCCAGCTCTGATATACTTACTAGTATTTCTCATGAACGAAGTATGCACATTTTAAGCAAGTATAATTAATAAGCTGGGTCTCATACTGCTCTAATTGTACTCCATGACAAAGTATCTACTGAAACCAGTGGGTTCAATTTTTGCTTTTTTAAATAGGTAATGAAAAGAACAGATTCTCTAGTGTTTCAGCTCCCCAACCCTCTCCTCCCCTGCACCCCTCAATGCCATGCAAGTACATTCAGCCCTGGAGCACAGCATTTCTGAAAGATTCAGGGGAACCCTTTTTGTGCAACCCCTTGGGAAAATATTGGCAAAGTGTTGTGGAACTTCACAAATCCTCTTGACTGACCTTGTCAGTCAGTTACCTTAATCAATGGTTGAGGTGTTGAATAAAGCAGCCACTATCTGCTGGGCTGTCTAGCTAAGCAAAATGGACTTGTTTATTGCTCACGATAGGGGTCTCCATTCAAATTTATTGTGGCTTACAATTGCCTTTGGAACAATAGAAGTCTGATCCATTAAAGTCAATAGCAGAACTGTTAGAAACTGGAGGATGTACATGCATATATGTTTGGAGGGGCAGGGGTCTGGAAAATTTTCATTCTCATTGCATAAACTGACAACTGATGAAAAATGAAGTAAAAGTAAAAATTAATTGTCAATAATCAATAACCAATTTTTGTCAATTTTTGGCCAACATTTATTCAATTTTTGGTTTTCCAGCAAAAAAATTTCAAGGAAAACACATTCAAATTATCTTTGAAAACATATTAAATACCCAGTTTCCTGTTTTTCTACAGTAGTTCAGTGATAACTATTTTCTCAGTTACCTCATTTAAAGAATACTGTGCAGGCTCCATGCTTCTGTGAGAGATGATGGACATCAAGGAGGGCTGCACGGGTTCATGAATATTTTTTAAAAAGGTTTGAAAATGATCAGATACAGATGACATTATGGTTGAAGAAAGTTGCATGCTGGGAAGTTGATTCCTTGCTCCCAGTCACTCTGCATGACTTGCTTCTGTCCCACCATGCTTTCCCAAAATTTCCCAAAAGACAGTGCACTGGACAGTTGCAAGTTGCAACTGCACTGCGCATTAACAAGAGCACTCCTGGTAAATATATACAGTGCTGACAAAAAGAGTCAAGTATGCACACATACAAGCAATATGCTATCTGCAGCAACTTTATGCCAATGTAAGTTGTAGCAAAAGTTTGTAGTGTAGACATGCCCTGAGTAAATGACCATTCACCTTACTTACAGGGACCATTGGAAGGCCTGCAATGGCTTTTAAACCATTCCATGGAAACAGCAGGAAAGTTGGGTGAGAGATCTGAGTTATGACCTACATCCAGCAGTAAAGATAGGAAAGCAGTTTCTTCATGTGAAAGTAATTCTTTCTTTCTAAACAAAATGAACCTATGGCTAGGACTGTAATTAGACCTTTAATGTGATTGCAGACAATTCTGTAGCTATGCAAAGCATAGCAGATGGTCCTTTCTGGTTTCTGAGCAACTCACAAAGTACAGAATTACCTCTCTAATCGGCACTTTGCTAGTCCACATTCTTTACAATCAGCCCCGAAAATTGGCAGTGTTTCCCTTCTTTTGAGCTGCAGGATGACTCCTATATTACTGAGATTGAATTATTCTATAAAATGTACTTAGTAGGCCTCAGAATAGTAGTATATATCTAAAAATACAGGATGCATATCCTTGCTTTTTATTTTGCTTGCTTGATAAGTTTCACAATTCAGTACATTGTATGGGCATCTCAATCAATAGCGCAAACTTTCAAGGTTCTCCTAAACAGGATTTTTCATTCATCATTGCAGAAGTTGTCCATAAACCCTGGACAACTAACTTTTGTAACTTATTATGATTAGGTCAAGATACTACTGAGTGCTCCATTAGCCCAGGATCAGATGAAACTAACAGGCAAGAGTAAGCCAATCCCTCTGGCAGCTGCCCCTTTTTAACTATATATAAAAATTTCAAAGAAAAATGTATATGTATACATCCAAAAAGATACTCAGACTTGAAGCTGTGAGACTTATAAGTAGCTGTTCAAATCCAAAATGTATTTATCATTCATTTGAATTTATCTATAGTGCATTCCAAACAAATACACAAGGGTGTATTTAAAAAAAAATGTTTATGTATAAAATTGTGTATCTAAATATATTTAGCTATACAACCCTTCTCCCATATTTCTTAAATTAACTTTACTTTTAACCAAAGGAGGTGCATTCCTCCTCAGCTAGAATTCAAGTTAATAGGGCAAGTTAATAGCAAGTTATTATTTTGTGTGAGAACCTTCACATTTGATTTCTTTAATTATCACATTTCTTTCTGTCTAAAAAGCTGGGTACTTATCAGGCCTTTATCACTATTGTGTCTAGCTCTGCACTAACATAGCTTTTCTGGTACTAAACAATTAAGTTTTTCTTGATTTTGAAAAATTAATATTTACTGCTGCAATTTAAGTCCATCATTTCTGGTTCTTGGCCTCAATGACCATTTGGAATAACTGATTTCTCTAATTTTTCATAATAACTTTATTATTTATACAGTTCTCTCTTCCCTTAGCCAGCTCTTCTCTAGACTAAGCATGGTCTTTTATCATAGGTTTTATTTTCCTAACTAATCATCATTTTTTTGTCACTCTCGCCTCTTCTTTATTTAGTCTCTTCTGAAATGAAGTGATCGAAACTGAGCATAATACTTGCAGCTGAGACCTAAACAATACAGAATAAAGAAGTAATCAGATTGCTAGTTTTACACATGAAGCTCCTGTTAATTCAGCCCAAGATTGTACTTGCCTTTTTAGTGTCAGCTTTTTTACTCTTATTCAATTTATCGTCTATTATCAGATGTACTAATGCTGAGATAGTTATCCTCTCTTTTATACTGTGTTTTCGCATCTCGATAGCTGCAGCTGCTTATGTAAACCTCTGTATGCTTCTTTATAAATCACATATTGCTTTCAGTCTAATTTTCCCATTTATCAAGCTCTCACTATTTCCCCCACCCTCACATATACTTAATGCATCAGTGTTGTTGTAGCCATGTTGGTCCCACAATATTAGAGAGACAAGTGGGGGAGGGAATATCTTCTGTTGGACCAACTTCTGTTGATGAGAGAGACAAGTTTTGTAGATTATACAGAGATCTCTTCAGGACCTGAGCTCTGTGTAAACTAAGCTAGCTTGGGCTGCTGGTGTGTAAACAGGTTAGGTAGATAAGGAGGAAAGAAGTGCTAGGGAAGCACTAAGAAGTAGGCCAGTTTGAGGCCTTTTTGAAGTAAAATAAAAAATCAGGGAAACAAAATGGAAACTTTCCTCACAAAAACATGCTTCTAAGGAGATTTGAACCTAATGGGCAAAATAATTCTCCACATTAAAAAAAAATCATAAGAAAAAGATGACAAGGGATTCAATATATTTGAAAGAGAGCAGGTGGGAAATTTTAATAGCAGCTACTGCAGAAGAATAATGAGATAGGCTGAGGATAATACAATGAAAAATTCTTTCATGCAAAATCAGGAATGATAATTTTTGAAATGTTACAATGATAGCTCCTAAAGTTTGATAGCAGCAAGATCTTTAAGGAAGAACCTAGAAATCACATTAATAATCAACACAGACACAGCAGAGCTATTGGAAACTTCCCCCTTGCAGTAGTATCAAATCAAAATAAAAATAATCTGCATTGCAATATTTCTTCATGTCCATCTCCCAGTTACCATTTTAGGAATTTTTATTTTTATTTGTATAGGAGAAGTTAGCCTAAATTCTGATTAGTCTAACAATTATTTTAGGGTGGTGTTTTTTAAAGGAGCATAAGGGTATTTGGTACCCAGCTTCCGCTGAGATTTGATAGGCTATGGAAACTTAGACTCCTTTGAAAATCCTGACCTAAAGACCTATAAACTCTGCCTCTTGATACAAGAACATACTTGTTCTTTAATGATTTCTTAGACATATATAAACACAATGTAGTTTGAGCTCTTGCGTCGGTTTACTTGTATCTCCTCTCACCAGGCATGCCTCATCTCCAGCATTTGGCCTAAGATTCCCTTCCTCTTTCCTTCTTTCTAGCTGCCTGCCAGAATTTTTACTTTTTTGTTTAAGTCTCTGCCTCCACCTCTGCTGAGCTTCAGTGCACATTGCCTCCCCATGCCAGAGGTTTATCAAAAAATTGTTAGGAAGAGACATCAGGGATGATGGAATGAGGCAGAGGAGGAAAGGGTGAGGAACATAGATATGGGAGTTAGAGATGAGAATGCAAATAAGCTGTCAGGCTTTTGGTGGGTCAGTGCAGGCAGATCTTCAGCAGTATCCCCAAGTTTTCAATGGGAGGCTCCTCATGCCTTGTCCCATGCGCTCAATTGGTTGCCATGGGTCAGAGTCACAAAAGGTCACTGTTGTGTGGCAAAGAACAATATCCACTGGTTATATCTCTCCTCCCCTTATTTCATCCTCTTTCTTTTTGTTTTCGCAATCCAATGCAAATAAAACATGGTTAACTAAAAATAACAGTGAATTAATAGTCAGTGAATTCAACACAGAGACAGAATATAACCCAAGAACATAAGGATATCCATACTGGGTCAGACCAATGGTCCATCTAGCCCAATATCCTGTCTTCTGACAATGGCTTGTGCCTGATGCTTCAGAGGGTGTGAACAGAACAGAGCAATTATCGAGTGATCAAACCCCTGTTGTCTAGTCCCAATACCTAGAAGAGGTTTAGGGATACCCAGACCATGGGGTTGTGTCCCTGACAATCTTGGCTAATAGCCATCGATAGACATAACCTCAATGAATGTATCTTATTCTTTTTTGAATGAAGTTATACTTCCCAATGTCCTCTGGCAACGAGTTCTACGGGTTGACTATGCATTGTGCAAGGAAGTAGTTCCTTATATTTGTTTTGAATCTGCTACCTACTAATTTCATTAGGTGACCCCTCGTTCATGTGTTATGTGAAGTGATAAGTAATACTTCCTTATTCACTTTCTCCACACCATTCATGGTTCTACTGACCTCTATTATAGCTCCCCTCAGTTGTCTCTTTTACAAGCTGAACAGTCCCAGTTTTTTTAATCTCTTCTAATATGGAAGCTGTTCCATACTCCTAATCAATCTTGAATTGGGGTGAGCAGAACTGCATGCAGTATTCAAGGTATAGGCATACAGTGGATTTACATAGTGACATTTTCATATTTACTGTCTTATTATCTATTTCTTTCCTACTGGTTTCTAACATTCTGTTAATTTTTTTGGCTGCCACTGCACATGGAACAGATGTTTTCAGAGAACTATCCACAATGACTCCAAGATCTCTCTCTTGAGTAGTAACAGCTAATTTAGCCCCCATCATTTTGTTTGTAGAGTTAGGATTATGTTTTGCAATGTGCATTACTTTGCATTTATCAGCATTGAATTTCATCTGCCATTGTGTTGCCTGGTCATTCAGTTTTGTGAGATGCCTTTGTAACTGTTCTCAGTGTGCTTTTGACTTAACTATCTTAAGTAATTTTGTATCATCTGGAAACATTGCCAAGTCACTGTTTATTCCTTTTTCCAGATCACTAATTAATATGTTGAACAGCAGTAGTCCCAGTATAGATCCTTGGATGATCCTTCTATTTACCTCTCCACACTATGAAAACTGAGCATTTATTCCTATCCTTTGTTTCCTATCTTTAACTAGTTATGAACATATAGGATGAAGGCTTAGGTAGAGCTCACCCCTGTACAGATGGTAAGATTATTCTGCCTCTTGTTGGGCACCATTGACACAGGAGAACTGTCATGACAAGTAAATTTAAATTCACAAATATGAACATTAGCACTGGTGATAGGTTATGCGCATGCAGTGAGGGAAAAGAAACCTAGCACGTGACCTGTGTCCTGCCCAATCTGTATACATATGGAATATCAAATACTCAAATTGAGTTGTCATACGTAAGCTGAAGACCCTCAATTATTCACAGAAATTATTGATTGAATAATTTCAGATGCAAAAATATTCAAGAAGGTGGGTATCTGCTTGAAGAACACAGCCAGAGAAAGAGACAATATGTGTCAAATGACAAACCTAGCTCCAGTAGGGATTGAATGTAGTGAAGATCTGATGCCTGTTTAGTGGTGTAGGTGTAATGGGCCAGGGAGCTCAGTTTGGTTCCTAGTCAGAGAAGTGTTTATCTCCTGGATACTGTCATCACAACTGAAACTATCAGACAGGCTTGCTGACAGTCTCATCAGAGAAGCCAAAAACTTTATGAACATAGAGACCAAATGATTCTTTGTTACCTGGGACTGAAGAGTGGAAGCACAGCTGGCACAGTGTGGGAAAGGTTGCATGACTGTTGCCTATTTCTAAAGTGCTTTTGTGGAGCCAGAGAGAGACATGATTAAGTTTCCACAGCTGTCAAATCCATCCATTTTTTTAGTGCTTGCACAAGCACTAAAAAAAAGCATTGGCTTGTTTTTTTCTACTTGTTTTTTCTTTACATTGTTTATGTAATGTTTGTAGGCAGACAGAAGGTATCCCTCTTTCAGTTTGGGAAATGTTAACTTCATATTTGAATAATCAGGTCCTAGTAAATAAAAACTGTTTCAGGTTAACAAATATCTGACCAATCCTGGGCTTGTCAATAGCAAAAGTAACATATGTGATCTTCCTTTTAAGCTTTCTGGTGCATCCCTGATTCCCTGTGTAAATAATCAGATCAAATTTAGGTGACTGAAAATTTCTGCTGATCAATCAAACACATCTCTTGTTTCTGAGTATAAAGACACAGTTCTCAAGCAGTATAGGGGCTGCAATAGAAGGTCTGATGACTGTGATAGCCATAGAGTTTGTTATACAGAAGTCTTCTGAAGCTTATAAAATGCTATCATCTTCACTTACACTCCAGTTAGAACAGTTTCTTTGGAAAATGTGATATTTTCCCTTTAAAGAACTGACCCTAGTATCTTGTGTGTGGATGGTTGGCCCTGTCAGTGTGCTTTCCTCATCTTCCCTGTTGGAATCCATTTGGTCAGTATGAGCAGTCTGTTTCGATCTTACTCTTTCTGCATTTCTGAACATGCAGAGCAGAAAACCAACTCCCAGGGCACCCTTCAAACATTCAGCTTCACCCCAGACATATAAATGAACGATTTCTGTCCTTTCAGGGTGGTTGTGGGGATGCTTTCATTAGAATCAAGTTATATGTAACAGAGATAATTTGATACTCCTTACTCAGCAACAATATTTGCTTACTACAGAATTTTGGATGGGAGGATATATGTGAAAAATATTTGTAAACTTTAGCTCTGGGAATCAATGAAACATCATCACATTATATCAGAAATTCATTTGACTGTCCTGTTTCCCATTTGAGGCAAGCTGATAGGATTCTGTGTATTCTTTTGAAATTTAGATCAGGGAACAGTTTTTGTTTTCTGATAAGGTAAATAATGGCTAGTGGTCATCTTCCATGGATAGTCTATTGTCTGTAACATCATAACTTGGGGAGAAATTCTCCCCTCTGTTTCTCATGGCACTTCTGAACCCTGACTGAAATACTGATGGCAATAGAAGTTCAGCACAGATATGAAGGTCATAGTATCAGAGTCCAAATTGGCCTTGAAGAACTGAAACAATAACCTTTAATTATAAATGGTGAAATGGACAAAGTAATTTTGCTATAACTTGGAATTAGCTAGTCTGGTTTTGTCAGTGCCTAGCACAATGGGGTTTTGGTTCGTGACTGGGTCTCCTATGTGCTAAAGTAATTCAAATAAATAATAATCTGCAAGGTTTATAAATTTCCACTATCTGACAAGTACAATCACTTCCAAGTATACTTTAATGAGTTAAATTCACTGGTAATCCATACCAAAGATACTTTGTGTAACTATTTTTTTTTTTTTTTTTTTTTTGCTTCTGGGAAAGCCACTATCAAAAAAAGAAGAAACCCCAAAAGTTTTTCCCATTTAAAAAATTTACAGAAAGCAGATATCTTGTTCTGAACAAGATGCAAAGCTATAAAATAATGAATGATATAATATTTGAAATATGTTACCAACAATCTGCTTCACAATTTTCTATTTGTTAGTAATCTGCTTTAAAAATCGTATTAATGTTTTATTATTTTGTCTTTGCCTGTGCCATTCTGAAAATAATTAGAAATAATAAATTAGAACAAAATGTCATCATAAATATTAAAATAAGACCACTTTACAGCTCAACAATAGCATGTCATAAACTTAAATGGAAAAACGTATTTCTTTAATAACAAACTTCCATCAGAAATCTGGAAATATCCTAGATCTTAATTCTTGCTCATGTCTGGCTGTCCAATGTTAATTTGCATGTGTACTATTACTTGCATCTATGTTTGAATGCTTGTGCTACATTTTTATAAATACTAATATTTTTTCCTTCCTTTAAAAATGCATTTCTTGGGTACTATCACCAGAGTGTTGTTGTAAACAAGATATTTCAATTTGACTCTTTAGCTTCATTAATATTTTACATGAATAAATCAAACCATAAAAGTGTTCTTTTTAAAGGTGCTTTATGACATGAAAAATGCCTTACAAGGTAAGATAAAACTCAAAGATAGTCATCTTAATAAGCTGTCATTTGTGAAGCACAATAATAAATGCTAGACTACATTCCAAAGGAACTGTGGACCAGCGGGTTAACCTCACAGATTTCAAGGTTCACTGACAACCCAATATTCTAAGTTCAGCAGGATCAATCACTTTCTAGGATTCTGTAGTTCAGAGTTTTCTGCTGGTTCAGAGTTTGCCTTCCTGTAGTTAATCTTCCTGCTGAGGCTCATCTTTGCCAGTTTTCCACATCCAAACCATATATTATAGAGGCACTAATATTCTGTGAAAATCTGAAATGATAGTCCCACAGAGCTGTTTCTCTAACCTACAGCAACGTCTTAGAAATAAGTAAGTTTGGAAAGAGATAAGAGTAGTGAGTAATACAGCAGAGAAATAATGAGGATAATTGATCTCCTCTGATATGCCAAAGGTAGGGTAAGAGATACTGATTACCTAAATTTACATAGCTCCATTTACACATGAAGGCAATATGGTAAATTGGGAATTTAAACAGTTCCAGCAAGCATGATTTTGCTTTTCTGTATTTCATGTATTTTTGAAGCTATTGCTACAGGTATATCTAAATGTTGGCCACTGTTGTAATAAAGGACATAGGTGTGGGACACTGACTGAAAATACAATTCTAATTCAGGTGAATTCTTAGGATTTTTACCTGGTCTTCTTTCTGAGCTGCTATTTTCTGTTGGATTTTGTTATTTTGTTTTTTGTTTTTTTCCAGATGAATGACCTCAATCCTAAATTAAAAAGAATATACTGAGGCAGATATTTTGCTGATTTATAACAGCTTTCTCCATTAATTTATATGGATTTTCATAGATTTGTACCACAAGGCTCTGTTCCCACATACCTTAGATTTATATATTGCCTTTCATCACAAAAGAGTTTAAAACAAATTATATAAAACAATTACTTTACTCAGAACTGAAAGATGGCTGTTTCCGGAGTGGTGGAGTGAAATATGATAGTTTTTAGGCAGTACACAAGAAAGCAGAGATTTAGCTCACAGTAACTAAATGAAAAATGCAGCGGAAATTTAGGTTGATCATATATCACCCAGACTAGGACTTGGCCAGGAGATCAGGACTAACAACACTAGTCTTGTGAAAACTGTTATAGAAAAACTTAGGGATCCCATATGGTAGCACCCATTATGTATAAGTACTTCTAAGACAGACCAAAAAAAGGATAAGACCCTGTCCTGAAGATTACACAATCTAAGAATAAACAAGCAGACAAGTAGACAAATCTTAGAGAAATGAGTAATAACATATACATTCTTTTCTTTTTCATCCTTGTTCATGTTTATGCCAATAACCACTATACAAGTGGTCAGGTACTTGGTATTACATCTCAACAGAAATACGATACCTCCAGAAGTATGCTGTCACAAATCCCTTTAAGTAAGTTCTGAGCTATTAGAAGAATATGGGAAGTTGCCATCTATTAAATCACTAACACCTTGGATAAGAGCTAGTCAGAATATTTTCAGCAAAAGTCTTGCCATCAGAAATGCTTGGGGTGTTAATATTAAAATGTTTCATCTGAATATGCAAATTTTCATAAAATTTTCCTCAATAAAGTTTCAAAATGATTTGAAATTAGAACTGAGTATTTCATTTTGAGTGTCTTATTAATTTTGTTCTGGCTTTTTTGTTCTTATTATAATGTACTGTGTTATATTTAGATATTATCAAAATGAAATTTTTTGTTATTCATTTAGATGCAGTCAAAATATTTCAGAATTTTAAGTTTTTGATCCAATTCAGGACAAAAAACATTTTAAAAAATGTCAAAATTTCCTGTAGAAAGGAAATGTTGTTTTCCAGCCAGCAATACCTTGGCAGTCTCCCACTGGTGAATTTACTCTTGATGGTTTAAGACCTATCTTGTATGTATCATTATTTGGACATTACAACTGGGATTTTCAAAGGAGTCTAATGGAATTAGATACCCAGCTAACTCCAATTGAATTTGGGTGTTTAAATTTCTTAGTCTCTTTTGAAAATCACCACCAAGCATTACATGCAGAGCCAGCATGCAACCCTGCTGCCTGCTATAGAAATGCGGTATTCTTTTTCCTTTATTTCCCACAGTGAGGAACTCATCTGAGGAACACATACAATAGATCATTTTGCAATGGACCCAGTAATAATGAACACTCTGTCCCCTAAAGAAATTTCATGTTGGGAAATAGCGATAGAAAACATTATGGACCAGATCCTCACTAGATGTTAATCAGAATTCTTCCATTAATTGAGACCAATTGGCTCTATGAATATTCTTCAGTTTGTGATCAGTCAGCTAGCAAAAGCATTTAATTTGGAGGAAACTATTAAAATCTCCCCCCCACAAAAAAAATAACAAAACACATATAAAAACACAGTCCCAGAGTAATGTGTCATTGCTGAATTCTAATAAAAATACATGCTGAACTATTTTCAGGGTGAGCCAATGCAATGCAATGCAGGGGGAGGGATAGTTCAGTGGTTTGATCATTGACCTGCTAAATCCAAGGTTATGAATTCAATCCTTGAGGGGGGTAATTGGGGCAAAAATTTGTCTGGGGATTGGTCCTGCTTTGAGCAGGGGGCTGGACTAGATTATCTCCCAAGGTCCCTTCCAATGCTGATACTCTATGAATTGTAACTACTGTAGCCAGGAATTGGTCAGTATATCTTCTGGGTTAGCTTTATTAAAATATAGACTCGTAGGTCAGAAGGGACCAATATGATCATCCAGTCTGACCTCCTGCACAAAGCAGGCCACAGAACCCTACCCATCCACTTTTATAACAACCCCTAATCAATGACTGAGTTATTATGGTTAGAAACCTTCGTCTAATTTCAAGTCTAAACTTCCTAATACCCAGTTTGTACCCATTTGTCCTTGTGCCTACATTAGTACTAAGCTTAAATAATTCCTCTCCCTCCCTAACGTTAATCCCCCTGATATATTTATATAGAGCAAGCATATCCCCCGCAGCCTTCTTTTGGCCAGGCTAAACAAGCCAAGCTCTTTGAGTCTCCTTTCATAAGGCAGGTTTTCCATTCCTCGGATCATCCTAGTAGCCCGTCTCTGAACCTGTTCCAGTTTGAATTCATCCTTCTTAAATGGGACACCAGAACTGCACACAATATCCAGGTGGGTCTCACCACGCCTTATATAACGGTACTAACACCTCCTTATCCTTGCTGAAATACCTCGCCTGATGCATCCTAAAACCGCATTTGCTTTTTTAACGGCCATATCGCATTGGCGGCTCATAGTCATCCTGCTATCAACCAATACCCAAGGTCCTTCTCCTCCTCTGTCGCTTCCAACTGATGCGTCCCAATGTATATCTAAATTCTTATTATTAATCCCTAAGTGCATGACCTTGCACTTTTCACTATTATATTTCATCCTATTACTATTACTCCAGTTTACAAGGTGGTCCAGATCTTCCTGTATAGTATCCCGGTCCTTCTCCGTGTTAGCAATACCCCCAGCTTTGTGTCATCCGCAAACTTTGATTAGCACATTCCGCTCTTTGTGCCAAGGTCAGTAATAAAAGGTTAAATAAGATCGGTCCCAAAACCGATCCTTGAGGGACTCACTAGTAACCTCCTTCCAGCCTGACAGTTCACCTTTCAGTACGACCCGCTGGAGTCTCCCCTTTAACCAGTTCCTTATCCACCTTACAACTTTCATATTCATCCCCATCTTTTCCAATTTAACTAACAGTTCCCATGTGGAACCGTGTCAAATGCCTTACTGAAATCGAGGTAAATTAGATCTACCGCATTTCTTTGTCTAAGTAATCTGTCACCTTCTCAAGAAGGAGATCAGGTTGGTTTGGCACGATCTACCTTTAGTAAATCCATGTTGCAATTCGTCCCAATTACCATTGACCTCAATGTCCTTAACTACTTTCTCCTTTAAATTTTTTCCAAGACCTTACATACTACAGACGTCAAGCTAACAGGCCTATAGTTACCCGGATCACTTTTTTTCCCTTTCTTAAAAATAGGAACTACGTTAGCAATTCTCCAGTCGTACGGTACAACCCCGAGTTTACCGATTGATTAAAAATTCTCGCTAACGGGCTCGCAATTTCATGCGCCAGTTCCTTTAATATCCTTGGATGGAGATTGTCCGGGCCCTCCGATTTTGTCCCATTAAGCTGTTTCAGTTTGGCCTCTACCTCAGATGCGGTAATATCCACCTCCATATCCTCATTCCCGTTTATCATCCCTCCATCATCCCTAAACTCCTCACTAGTCTTATTAAAGACTGAGGCAAAGTACTTATTTAGATATTGGGCCATGCCTAGGTTATCCTTAACCTCCATTCCATCCTCAGTGTATAGCGCCCCACTTCTTCTTTCTTTGTTTCTTCCTTATTTATGTGGCTGTAGAACCTTTTACTATTGGTTTTAATTCCCTTTGCAAGGTCCAGTTCTACGTGGCTTTTTAGCCTTCCTCACTTTATCCCTACATGTTCTGACCTCACTAAGGTAGCTTCCCTTGCTAATCCCGCCTTTCTTCCACTCCCTGTAAGCTTTCTGCTTTTCCTAATCCCCTCTCTGAGATGCTTGCTCATCCAGCTTGGCCTACAACTCCTGCCCATGGTTTTTTTCCCCTTTCTTGGGATGCAGGCTTCCAACAGTTTCCGCAGCTGCGACTTAAAGTAATTCCAGGCCTCTCCGCATTTAAATCCACAAGTTCCTCCGTCCAATCCACTTCCCTAACTAATTTCCTTAACTCTTTAAAATTAGCCCTTGAGAAGTCAAAAACCCTAATCCCAGATCTACCTTTGTTTATCCTTCCATCTAGTTTGAACTGAATCAGCTCATGATCACTCGAACCAAGGTTGTCCCCTACCACCATTTCTTCTACGAGGTCCTCACTGCTCACCAAAACCAAATCTAAAATGGCATCCCCTCTTGTCAGTACTTCAACTACTTGATGAAGAAATCCATCCGCTATCACATCCAGAAAAAATCCTGACCCCTATTATTCTTGCAAGCACTTGTCCTCCAGTCTATATCTGGGAAGTTGAAGTCTCCCATGATCACACATTTCCCCTTAGTGTTTACTTCATTAAAGACATTAAGAGGTCCTCTATCCATATCCAGATCAGATCCCGGCAGTCTGTAGCACACACCCCAAGCACTATCTCAGGGGAGCTCTAGTAGCTTTTTTACCCAGTGTGATTTTTGCCCAGACAGACTCTGTCTTATCCATTCCATCACTTCTTATTTCATTACAGTTAACCTCATCATTGATGTACAATGCTACTCCACCACCTTTGCCTTTCTTTCTGTCTTTTCTAAACAGCACATAGCCTTCAATACCTGTACTCCAGTCATGAATACTATATATATACTTGTGTTCCCAAATGGCATAAGCTACTATAGAAAAATGAATAGAAAGGAAATTTTGAATTTATTTTTACACTACCAGCTGTCATTTTTTGTTGTTGTTGTTATGATTTTATTTATTTTTTAGTGATTGAGAGAATGCTGAATTTTGCCAAACTGGGTTTATTTCAATGTTGTTTCTATTATTCAGATGGTTGCTATAATTTTAGATTTGTTTTATGATTTTAATTATATCAACACAGAAAAAATCTGTTTTCATGTATAAAGAGAGAACCACAATGAACCAAATTCATCTCTTGGTAGAACTCTGCTGAAGTCATTTCCAGTCATTCATACTCTAGGCCTAAATTTATTCCTATGCTACTGGTCTTTTGTTTCAAGTATATGTTCTTCTACATATTTGTATATTTACCGTGTGCTTAACTAAAAGAATTAGGGAAATTTTCATAGTCAACTGTATGCAATTTTTGTATGTCATGATAAACATGAAAAAACTCATACAGCTTTACTGTATTTTATTTTTCTTGTTCAGATCTTATCTCTGATTAAATATTAATATCAACCAAAATGTACAACATCAATATCCAAATTCCCTATCCATTAATTCAAAAATCGCCAATAATCTAATAGATTATATACAATAATTAATTTGATCTAACACTCAGTTGGATGTTTCTTGAGCATTTAGAAGTAGATCAAGGTAATGCAAACTTAATTCAAGTTTGTCCATTCTTTTGATTTCGGAGAATGTCTACTTTCCTTATGGATCAGGGCCATTTCTAGTTTTTCAGTTATCAAAGTTAGTTGACCCAGTTGAAGCTAATTAACTCAAAAGTTCTTTGGCTAGCACCAGAAGACATACTTCTGTATGTCTTTTATGCATCTTTTGTACTAGAAAGACATTGTACATATTTTGCATACCTGGACAATGGGTTATTTCTAGTATATTGTATGAGTACTTTGTGTCATTCAAGTATTGTCATAACCCTCTTTGCACTGTTTTTTCTTTAAAATATTACAGAAAGCAAAAATGGCCAATAAATGTTAAGCACAGTGGAAAAAAGCATGGGAAAAGGAATTAAAATGACTTTTTATGATGGCTTATGGAAATAGATGAATAAAAATTAGATCTAAAATGTCATCCAAAATTTGGATTATGATTAAACATTTTGAAAGCTCCTAAATTCCATTTTCACAGTTGCCTAAGTGACTTAAGCAAATGAAAGTTAGGCTCCTAAATCAACATGTGAAAATGTTACCCTAAAGCAACTGTGTATCTCATCAGATGTAACTGACAAAACAAAGTCCTGCTTTAACTCATTTTGTCTTTCCACTACTCTGGCTGCAGATGGGTTTAAGGTGGAAACCATTTCTGTTTTTATGAAGATTGACAAATTATGGCTACTTTGAATTAAGGGGAAATGTAAATCCAAAGCTAAAGTCTACTGCTCTGCTGCCAGCACCTTTTGTCTTAAATTGAAGGTAGTGTAGCTTGAGCGTCAGCGGCAGCAACTGTAGCAGTATAACATGGTATGAGAATCTCTCAAGTTAGCAGCTCCATGTCTTTTTGGTCAGCAGCCCCTTAAGTTCCAATTCGAAATCAATAGGCAGCCAGGACAGATCACTGGGTCTTGATGTCATGTGCTCCCAGTGATATATGATTGTCTTTGTATATGGAACAGTGAGACAGTTGTCAGACTTCAGATGTTAACTGTAGCTGGAACTCTGCATCGAATAATGATCACAGATATTGCAAGGTGCTGCTGTCTGTTGCTGAACTGGAGGACCAAAGACCTCCCCCAGTTACAGTCTGTGCTAAATGTGTCTGGAACATTATGCTAATGTGCATAGAACATCCTCAGGACCATTTCTTGTATTTAAACTTATGCTCATCGATTGTAATACCTCTTTTTTCATTATGGGATTTTTGGTGAGATCATCAGCGAGTAAACTAGCCTTGCAAAATTACATTCACCTAGGGCAACTTGTAATACATATTTGTACTGTGGTAGCGCCTACTGAGTGCAATCAGGCTTGGAACTCAATTTTCCTTTTATCATTGCTGCCTTAATGATAAAAGACTGGTGAGTAGGTTTTCCGCCTGGAATGGGAATTTTGCAATGCTGAGCTAACCCCGTTTTTTCATATATACCTCTGAGATTTCCACATGTAATACATATCATAGAATCATTTAAGTTAAAATGATTTTAAAATATGCAGGATTGATTCAGGCTGCTAAAAGTATGTATTGAGGGCATAAGGAACCATAAAATATTCACTGATTATATTAGGTTATAAATCATATACCTAACACCTAAATTTCATATCTAGCTATATATTATAAGAACTTATGAATAAGTTGCTTCCAATATTAGCCCAAGAAGAGCTGATAACCTTCATAACTCTGGAAAAAGTATCCTGAGCCCATATGAAATTCAGTGATAGGCCTGGCAAATAGCCCTCAGTTATTCAACTATATCTTGATCTTGACAGGGACACTGTTTACTTTAGCCTTGAGTTTTCCTTTATTGTCTATTCTTTTAAAGGATGCCTTTAAAATCATTGCCAACCAGAGGGAGGATTGACCTCTAATATATAGCCCATTTAAGGCCTTTGAAGGAATATATTGATGACCTTGACTGGCTTTCTCTTTGGCTAAGTTGATGACAAAACAAATTCATACTTGTCTGGGATTCCTACTAAGTACTGCAGTGTGTGCTATTATTGTTCATTCTCTATTACATTTGAAGTGTAGAGCTTGATAATGATAAATTGTCTCCCCCTTTTATTTGCCAGGTCCATTTGCCAGGTCTCATCTCTGAAAACAGAGCCAATATCAGATTTTTTTATAGTTTGTGTCACATTACTGAATTAACCACTGGTCCTGTAAAAACCCTAATGGGTATTTGCTAGGGGATGACTCTGAATTTTAGTCTATGTGTTGTGCATGTGACTGTGAGGGGCTAGGCATGTAGCCATAAAAGCTCACTAAATGTCACTTGCTTTGGAGATTGTAATTTCTCAACTCACAATGATGGGATTATCTTTATGGGATATAGAAAGAAAATTGTATCAACACAGGACAGTGAAAGTCTTTGGGTCAAACATATGAGATCATATTTGAAAGCAGTTTGGCTCCACTCCTTGTGTGTTATATATGCCAAAAACAGTTGTAACACATACCATTACCTTGTGCTTGATATTTTTGCTCTTTCTGCTTCTTCTAACGTCACGCTCCAAAATAGGAAGTGGGTCTGAAATTTACTTCCGTTAATATTTGGGAACCTTTCCTGCTCAATAAAAAAATAGGCTAATCATATTCAAATATAAGTAAGATACACAGACCCAAATATATATAAATATTAGGCTTTGATTTAATGAATGGCATAATTGCAATTGCACCATGTTAATTGATATTGAAAGAGAACCATGTTACACCTAGAGAAAGCATATACAAATAAAGGTATACTTGGAAAGATGTAATCAAGACACTGAGTTGCCATTTTCACATTTCATATTTTTAGCAACCCAGTATGAACTTTGTTACAGTGATAAGGATTTTCTGTTCCAAGTCTATATGTTTACAAATAAGAATTAGCATGTAATGAAATATCTGATATTGTCAAATTCCAGTCCACAATATGTCTCTGCTTTCCCTCCGCCTTCCCCCCCGCCACCGGTTTCTCCTTTTCCTTGATTCCAGAAATATATTTGAGGATATAAAGCAGTTTATGACAGAACAAATATATTTCAAAAGCATGAAGATACTATAGATGCTTTTCCCTCAAGTAAGATCAGGCTTATAATGCCTTTGTGACCCAGTTCTATATTGAGTCATGACTCATAATTTTGTTGACCTTGATGATGTCACTGATTTATCAGGGTATCTGGAAGGTTAAACACTAATGGGCTACAGCTTAGTAAATATTCTTTTCCATTTATTTTCTGTGAATGACTGTAAATATGACTGTATAGTGGATAGTTTAAAAGCAGGCACCAATTCTGGAAATAACAACGATATGTACAATGCATTTCTACTGTGAAAAGTGACTTTCCAAAATGGCATTCAGGTATCAAAAGGGTAGCTGTGTTAGTATGGATCTGTAAAAGCAGCATCCGACGAAGTGGGTATTCACCCACGAAAGCTCATGCTCCAAAACTTCTGTTAGTCTATAATGTGCCACAGGACTCTTTGCTGCTTTTACAAAATGGCACTGTGAGCAGTGATGCTAATTCAGATATTTTTTGAGTGGTGGGGGGCATATTCTGATCCCTGACTCCCCTTCCTACAGAGACCCTGGATTTCCCTCAGCCAGGGAGTCTCCGTTCTCTCTTATCCACACAGTGCAGGAGATGGTGCTGCTAGGTGTTAGAGTTCTTGGCAGACTCCCTGTGCTCTGCCATATAGGAACATACTTTCTGTGTACCTGGCCACAGCACATTTTGCCCAGCCTTCCCTCTATCTAGACAGAGGGGCAGCCAGGCCAAATTTGAATAGCATTATGACCCCATAAGCCAGGTCACTTTGGTCTTTCTGCCCTTCAGTCCAAATGGTGGGTTGGCTGCATCAAAAGTAAGTGGCATGGCAACCACGCAACCAGAGCAATGCTTCAGACTGCTTTGGCAGCAGCCATACTGATTTAGTATGGAACCACTGCTTAAAATTAGTGAGGCCACTAATTAGTGAAATTAGTGAAATCCTTGGAGCAGGTAGAAGAGCATTGCCCACCTTTTTCCTTATGATCCCTAATGTGTGTCACTGAGTGTAGAGCAAATTGTTTATTCTCCCAATGATTTCCAGGTCATAGCTATACACTTTTCAGGTAATGGTGGTTTTTTTCCCTAACTGACAACATCAGCATGGAGGCTTTTTCAGGGTCATGCACCATAAGATTTTGCAACTGGGATTTAAATAGAGATTTTGTAAAGAGCCAAAAGGAGTTTGGCACCCACCTTCCTTTGAATGTCAGTGGGAATTGGAAGCCTAATTCCCTTAAGCACTCTTAAAAATCTCAGGCTTAATTTATTGTGTTAATGAAGCATGAACCAAAATAGTACCCAGCTTGCTGTCCCAAAGCTACATTGGCTAAAAGTGCTAACAGGAGTAAAATGTAGCACCTTTAACAAAGTCACAAGCATGATGCCAAATGCACAGAGATCCGATTTGTTGAGTACTGTGACATTTTTGTACATAGGCTCTTTTTAGATTAGAATCATAGTTTGCTAATAATGCAAGTGTTGTTGGGTATGTTCCCTGAGTGAGCTCAATTTTTATTGAATGTTATAGGATCAGGAATAGGGAAGAGTGGCTGAGTCAAATTCTAATCTGAAATGATTATCTGTTCCTTCTAAGAGAAATGAGGAAGCTTGTGAAATTCAGGCCAGTTAAAAATGATCTTTGGCGGTTATAGTTTTCTCTTAATAAACTGAATTGTCCAGCGAGTCACAGGCACTCTCAATCTGTCTATAAAATATATGGTGACACCATTGTGATATGTCATTCCATATTCTTTATGAAAATATACTTATGATATGAATATGCCATAACAGAGATATACTTTATGCAAGATGGGTATTGTGACATATCATTGGAAAAGTTATGATTTACTGAATGTGATTATCAAATTTGTATGCCTGCATCATATCTGTATCTGAAGTTAGGAATATTGACTATGTACCTGTATTTCAGCTATGCTACTTTGGGTGATGCTCACTGCTAACACTTCAGATACAATGATGGAAAAGCCAGACAGGGTGGATGGCCCAGCAGCAAGGACAATGGACTGTGGAAAGCTTGGCCCTCTTATGGACGTTCCTTACTGCCACTGACTCATGGATGCTGTGATACTAGTGAGTCAGGTGGTCTTGTCACCAGCTACTAAAACATTACCTGGGTCTTCTTGTAACTTTCCACTATGAGGGAAGGGGGCAGGGTCAAGTTTGGGAAACAAAGGATTCTGCTCAAGAAGAAAGACTGCAAAAGGGAAGGCAAGAGGGAGTCCAGACTGAAATGGGGTCCAGTCTGAAAAGGAATATAACTGGAACTCTGAACCACAGAATTTTTGCAAACTGCCTGCAACAATATCTAGGATGAGAAATATTATTTGTAACCAATTTCTTTAGTGAAACTAGCTTAGTTTGCATATTTGATTTCATTTGCTTATTAATCTGCTTTGTTCTGTTTGTTACCCCTTTTACCACTTAAAATCTGTCTTTTATAGTTAATAAAGTTTATTTTTGTTTATTATTAAACTGAATTTCTGTAGTTTCTAACTGGGGTGGGGAAGGTAAGAAGTGTGCACACTTCTCTTCACATTGAGGGAGGGGATGAATTTCATAATATATCTTTGGATCTGCACTCCAAGGGAGGTGGACATCTGAGTGCTGGAGCAAGTCCCTTAAGCTGAGTCTTCCCAGAGCAGATCTGAGGCTGAGTGTGGTCCTGCCTGTGTGTGTGTTAGAGGAGGATTTAAAAGCCTGGCTCAGCAAGACAGGTTACAGAGGGCCCATGCTGGTAGACTCAGTGGTATCTCAGCCCATCAGGTGGCTTCCCAAGAGGTCCAACCCATCACAACCATTTTCCCCTGCTTCCCGTGAGGTTGAGTTTTCTTTCCCCTCACATCATTCACTGCACATGTATTCAGTGGGGCTAAGAGAAAATAAGAACCAGCTTGAACTAAACTATTTTTGAGGATCGTAAAGGATGAGATATCTTCATTTAAACACTATTTTTCAGTTTTGTATAACTTTGTTATACAACAATAACTAATTCCTGATCTGGGCAGAAATCATTTCTCCCCACTCCCTGCCAGATATACACTCAGAGTGATCTCCCTCCTCCCACATGGAAGTGGTTCAACTGCCTCCACTGCCCTGCAGTTTCCTGTAAATGCCCTGGGAACTATCAGGTATGAGGGGTGTGGAATTGCTTCCTATTTCCATGTTTGGGTAAATCCCAGCCCTCTGATAGTATATTAAGGATGAGGGAGAGCCTCACTAATTTTTCCTTTTCCAACAGCTCATACCGAAGAAGGGGATGATATGGCCTATTGGCTGGTAGAGTAAGCGAAAGGGTAAATAGGCCTGATAAAAAAGTTTAAGCAAAATTGTTTTTTGAAGGAAAATTGGGTTTTCAACTAAATACAATATTTAATGAAAAGTGTCTTCTTTCTGTAGAAAATATAGACTTTTGGTAAAAAGAAAACTCTGTGATTGCAGAACCATTGGCCATTATCTTTGAAAACTCATGGCAATCAAGGGATGTCTTGGATGATTGGGAAAGGCTAATGTAGTGCCCATCTTTAAAAAAAGGGAAGAATGAGGATCCAAGGAACTACAGGCCAGTTGGCCTCACCTCAGTCCCTGGAAAAATCATGGAACAGGTCCTCAAGAAATCAATTCTGAAGCACTCAGAGGAGAGGAAAGTGATCAGGAACAGTCAGCATGGATTCACCAAGGGCAAGTCATGCCTGACTAACCTAAATGCCTTTTATGAGGAGATAACTGGGTCTGTGGATGAGGGGAAAGCAGTGGATGTGTTATTCCTTGACTTTAGCAAAGCTTTTGATATGGTCTCCCATGAAATTCTTGCCAGCAAGTTAAAGTATGGGCCAGATGGATGGACTATAAGGTGGATAGAAAGCTGGCTATATCATCGGGGTTAAAGAGTACTGATAAATGGCTCCATGTCTTGCTGGCAGCTGGTATAAAGAAGAGTGCCCCAAGAGTTGGTCCTGGGGCCAGTTTTGTTCAATATCTTCATTAATTATTTGGAGGATGGTGTGGATTGCACCCTAAGCAAGTTTTCAGATGACACTAAACTGGGAGGAGTGGTAGATACACTGGAGGGTAGGGATATGATACAGAGGGATCTCGACCAATTAGAGGATTGGGCCAAAAGAAACTGATGAGGTTCAACAAGGACAAGTGCAGAGTCCTGCACTTAGGATGGAAGAATCCCATGCACTTCTATAGACTAGGAACCGAATGTCTAGGCAGCAGTTTTACAGAAAAGGACCTAGGGGTTACAGTAGACAAGAAGCTGGATATGAGTCAACAGTGTGCCCTTGTTTCCAAGAAGGCTAACTGCATTTTGGGCTGTATAAGTAGGGGCATAGTCAGCAGATCGAGGGACGTGATCATTCCCCTCTATTCAACATTGGTGAGGCCTCATCTGGAGTACTGTGTCCAGTTTTGGGCCCCACACTACAAGAAGTATGTGGAAAAATTGGAAAAGAGGTCCAGTGAAGGGCACAAAAATGAATCAACAGGGCTGGAGCAAAGATTTATGAGGAGAAGTCTGAGAGACTGGGTAGTTGAATGTCTGGTCAGAAGAGAAGTAGTTGAGGGGGTATTTGATAAATGCTTTCAACTACCTGAAAGGGGGTTCCAAAGAGGATGGATCTAGACTGTTCTCAGTGGTAGCAGATGACAGAAAAAGGAGTAATGGTCTCAAGTTGCAGTGCGGGAGGTTTAGGTTGGGTATTAGGAAAAACTTTTTCACTAGGGTGGTGGTGAAGCACTGGAATGGGTTACCTAGGGAGGTGGTGGAATCTCCTTCCTTAGGAGTTTTTTTAACAAACTGCAGGCTGGGATGATTTTGTGGGGAATTGGTCCTGCTTTGAGCAGGGGGTCGGACTAGATGACCTCCTGAGGTCCCTTCCAACTCCGATATTCTATGATTCTATGAAAACCAAACCAATCCGAAACACTACAAAAACAAAACTTTTTTTTATTTTTTGGCCAAAGCCTCCAAATTTTCAGCTGAAAACAAACAAACAAAAATTCAACTTGGAAATGCTGCCATACTGCCTCATGGGAGTTGTAGTTCAGGTGCCTTATGCGCCTCTTCTCCTTTAAGGACTGGGTTCCCCAACTGGACTTCATGTACCATGATGCATCATAGTCAGGAACTTTCCATGAGGCACCACAGAGGTTCAACAGGAAGGGAGGCTGTGTTACATTGTTCAGTCAGGGAGCTGAGCCCATTAAGAAGAATGGGAACATTAAGTACCCAAACACCCATAGACACTGCTATGACATTTCAAAAGAAAAAATGTCTAGTTTTTTGATTAATTTTTCAATTTACAGGTGAAAATTTGGGGGGCTGATTTTTTGCTGAAAAGTTCAATAAGCTCTGTTTCCAAAATACTGCACACTATTTGCGCTTGGAGGAAGAAAGCAGCAACACGAACTACCTCACAAAGAGTCAGCTATCACTACAGAGAGATCCAAACTAATCTCTCAGCCAAATATCCTTACATTTTGGGTAAGTTCTGGTCTGAATCTAGATTTCACAACTGGTTTCTCTATATGGGCTGAACATGAATTCTGGACATCAAAACTCCTGAACTTTGGAAAAGGTTGGATACAGACACAAACCCAGACCTGAACTTTGTGGCTCAGGCCCACATCTAGTTATTACAAGATTCTGAGCCCAGTTAAGAAGTCCAGGTAAGGTTTGAATGAGCATCCAAACATCAGGATTCTGTCTCAACTGAAATTCTGAACTTTCATGACAATCCTCCACTGTTGGTTGTCACTCGCTGGAAAGCTCTTCAGTCTCCATCTGAATGGCAAGAGGTAGGTTGAAAAAGTGGGAGGTAAGAAATCATCAGCACATGTAGGTTTCTTAAAGTATTTTAATAGAAAAAACTTGTTTTTAAGGACTTCACAATAATAAAAAGTCATAAAACATGAGTAAATCAGAGAGTATAAAACAAAAGACTGTGATCATGTGACAGGATGAAAAAGGAAAGTGTTAGAAAAAACACCATCTACCACACTGGGGGCCAACCTGAGCCTGAGAAGGAGTCAGAATTTACCAATATACATTGCCAAAGAGCCACAATAATACATCAGCAGCCCCACATCAGCTCCCTCCTCTGCTCCCAGCGCCTCCTGCCCACCGATCAGTACCTCCCCCTCCCTCCTCACACCACCTGATCAGCTGTTTTGTAGAGTGCAGGAGACTTTTGGGGGGGGGGAATGGGGAGGAGCGAGAGCATGGCAGGCTCAGGGAAGGGAGTGGGAAGGAGTGGAGTGAGGGCAGGGGCTATGGCAGAGCCAGGGGTTGAGCACCCCCCGGGCACATTGGAAAGTTGACACCTGTAGCTCCAGCCCCGGAGTCGGTGCCTATACAAGAAACCACATATTAACTTCTGAAGAGCCGCATATGGCTCCGGAGCCACAGGTTGGCTACCCCTGATCTACCATTTTAAAGATAAAATAAAATCATCCTATAGGTGAAAAAGTGTGGGAGACAGGCAATGCTTCATTTTATTTTCTCCATCCAATATGGAAGATTAAAAGAGATGGGAAATAAGAAAGATGATAACAGATCAGGGTAGGAGAGAAAGATAAGGCTGAGAAAAAAGGAAACAGAAGCCTAGAAAAGAATTAAAAGATAAAGGAGAGAGGAAAAAGAAGAAAGCAGAACCCTAGAGCATATTTTGAAGTTCTCATATAAATGCTCATAATTTTCTAGCTATACTTCTGTCTCAAAATGTTATTTAGAAATGATTGCAAAGTTTGAGTCTTGTAAGTAAATCAATGAAGTGGTATGTCCAGTTTATAAAACAATCAAGCAACAGTTCCAAGACAAAAGGACTAATATATGGATAATTACTATATATAAACTGGTCATATAACTATAATAGAGATTCAGAAAATGAATGCCTGCATCCAGTTAATTATAAACATGTTAACTGTAGTTCTGCACTATGTATGTGAATAATTACAAGCTACTTGTTAGCAGTGGATATAACTGTCCCAAACTGTTTCTAGGTGTCTGAGAACTAGTGAGAAAATTGACTGTATATCAGTTCACTGTGCAGGTTGAGAAACACATTTTTCAATAAACTTTGGAGTAAATCTGAAGTCTGGAAGGTCTATATCTTCACAACACCTCTCCCCACACCATTCTCAATGCTCACTAATCTATTCACCCAAATAAAATGCTCAGTCTTGGGAAATACAGCTTCATGAACCTTGAAATCCTGCATTTCAACAGTGAGTGGCCAGCTGTTTTAGTTAGTGTTTTGACTACCTCACATCCACCAAGCTTGAACAGCTCAAATGGATTATAACTGCAAAGTATCAGCATCAGAAAGGTAAGACATATAAGCAATACAGTGAGTTTCATGGTAACCAAAATATAAATCCTGACTCCATATTTGTAGACCGTTTTTTGAACATTTAGGAAGATATGTGGCAAATCCAGACAGTGGAGTATTTCATGTTGGGCCTTCATTTTCTGAATAAAGGTTATGACTGTGCTTCCTGACAAAAAGGGATATGGAAGGAAGAATAACACGACGACTATGCTTTTACTGGAAATCACAGGGCATTGTGATTGAACTGTAACTTGCCATTTGCCACATTTCATAAACACTGCTGAGGCTTGCCAATAAAATGTGCCTTATGTGAGTGCAGCTGGAGATAATGGAATCTGCATCTTAGTTGCCATAATTCATAATGTCCTCACCTGACAAAACACATATTCTCTGGATACTAACTCTTTTACACTGTGCTGTACATCATATTAAATTATTGAAAGCTGATGACGTTACTAGTTTCATGGTACTGCTAGGCCACCATCTGTTCGATTTTACAGCCTATGCAGAAAATGAAGTAGTACATCTAATCATCTTGTTTTACATTCTGTATTTACTGCAGAGGGTTTTCATGGAAATGTATGATTTCTGAGTTAGTGGAAGGTGTCATTATAATTGCCTCTTCTCGGGGGGAAAGTAATCTAAAGCTTTCAATTCTCTGGTCTGACACTTTATTATGCAAAGTGCAAATGCTTTTTGTAGTTAGTCATTAACCTATATGCACGTAAGTAGACACTTATGTGGTGACACAAAGTCTGCAATAATTTGTCCCTCTGTTGATATGCTGGTACTTTGCCCTGTCTCTAGCATTTCCCTTTAATCAATATAGATTTTCACTTTAATACAATGCATAGTTTTGTATCAAAGCTTTCACAAAGAAAACTGAGAGTTTTATTTTTTCCTGTTAGCTTAGTAATTTGAGCACACTATGGAAATGTAACTAATGAGGTTTCTCTGTATAAAGTAATTATACAGAAGTATATTTGGACAAATAAGAAGTGAGCCACAAACTTGTTTAGATCAGGAGTGTATTTTAAACTGGTATCCCACTTTAATTTTTATTTCTATTTGGAAATCTTACAAACCCCTTTTGTAGAAATGTCAGGTTTTAGCAAGATTGTTTTTAACGAAAACATTTTAAAAACACCTTTTTTCTGGAAGTGTGATGGTCCTCACTAGGGGGTTACTTGGTAGGGTAGTGTTGCATTTAGATTGTCATCATGTAGCTTCACCCAATCAATGTGAGTGTGGGAGTTCACATTGTTCTCCGCAGGGCCAGCTTTAGGCCAATTCCACCAATTCCCCCGAATTGGGCCCCGCGCCTAAGAGGGCCCCGTGCCCAGTGTGAATCCTTTCCCTGGCTAGAGGCGCCTTTTTGATTTTTACTCACCCGGCGGCACTCCAGGTCTTCGGCAGCCGTTCAACGGTGGGTACTTCGCTCGCTCTGGGTCTTCGGCAGCACTTCAGCGGCGGGTCCTTCAGTGCCGCTGAAGATCTGGAGCGAGTGAAGGACCCACCGCCGAAGTGCCGCTGAAGACTTGGAACACTGCCCGGTGAGTACAAGCACAATGTGTTTTTTTTAACGTGATGTTGGGTTTTTTTGTCTTCCTTGCCAGGGCCCCATCTAAACTGTTTGAATTGGGCCCCGCGCTTCCTAAAGCCGGCCCTGGTTCTCTGAACCTGCATGCTGTGTTGGAGTTGGTGGGCTCTGTCTCTGTGGAGCAACAGTCATGCATCCGATGAAGTGGGTATTCACCCACGAAAGCTCATGTTCCAATATGTTTGTTAGTCTATAAGGTGCCACAGAACTCTTCAACGCTTTTACAGATTCAGACTAAGGGTATATCTACACTACGAGATTATTCTGATTTTACAGAAACCGTTTTTTGGAAACAGATTGTATAAAGTCGAATGCACGCGGCCACACTAAGTACATTAATTCGGTGGTGTGCGTCCATGTACTGAGGCTAGCGTCGATTTCCGGAGCGTTGCACTGTGGGTAGCTATCCCATAGCAATCCAATAGTTCCCGCAGTCTCCCCTGCCCATTGGAATTCTGGGTTGAGATCCCAATGCATGATGGGGAAAAAACAGTGTTGCGGGTGATTCTGGGTAAATGTCGTCACTCAATACTCCCTCCGTGAAAGCAACGGCAGACAATCATTTTGCGCCCTTTTCCCTGGATTGCCCAGGCAGACGCCATAGCACGGCAACCTTGGAGCCCGTTCAGCCTTTTTTCACTGTCACCGTATGTCTACTGGATGTTGCTAACAGACGCGGTACTGCAGGGCTACACAGTAGCATCCCTTTGCCTTTTGCAAGTTAGCAAAGATGGTTACCAGCCATACTGTACCGTCTGCTGCTCTCATGGGTGCTCCTGGCCGACCTCGGTGAGGTTGGCCAGGGGCACATGAACAAAAATGGGATTGACTCCCCAGGTCATTCCCTTCTTTAAGTTTTGTCTAAAGGGAGAGTCAGTCCAGCCTAGATTATCAGGCAAGCCTACTAAAGAACCAGAGAGGCAAACGGCCGCTCCTAGTCAGAGCCCCAGACATTCTACAGAAAGGATGAGCTGCATGCCATTCTAGGGGGTGCCCCTGCAACAATTGCACCCGTTGCTTCCCTCCTCCCCCACCCCTCCTGGGCTACTGTGGCAGTTATCCCCCCATTTGTGTGATGAAGTAATAAAGAATGCATGAATTTGAAACAACAATGATTTTATTGCCTCTGCAAGCAGAGATCAAAGGTGGGAGGGGAGGGCAGCCTCCAGCTGCTATGATATTCCAAGCAGGACTGAACCTCCATTAGACAAAGCTTAAAGAAGAGAATGACATGGAAGTCATTCCCATTTTTGCCCAGGCACCCACGGCCAACCTCACCGAGGCCAGCCAGGAGCACTCACGGGACGACAATGACGGATATCAGTTATACTGTACTGTCTGCTGTCCGCAAGGCAAAGGAAGGGAAGGGGATGCTGCTGTGTAGCACTGCAGCACCACGTCTACCAGCAGCATCCAGTAGACATACGGTGACATTAAAAAAAGGTGAGAAAGGATTTTTTTTCCTTTGCTTTCATGGAGGGAGGAAGGGAGAGAGGGTGACAACATATACCCTGAACCACCCGCAACAATGTTTTTGACCCTTCAGGCTTTGGGACTTCAGCCAAGAATTCAAATGGTTTTTGGAGAGTGCAGGAACTGTGAGATAGCTACAGTCATCAGTTGCCCCTCCCTCCATGAGCGTCCATGGCTTTCTGGTACACTTGTCTCATTTCCTTAAGTTTCAGCACTATGTTGAGTCCCTGTTGTGGCCTCTGTTCATCATAGCCTTGAAGATTTTTTTTTCAAATATTTTGGCATTTTGTCTATTGGAAAGGAGTTCTGATAGAACAGATTCATCTCGCCATACAGAGATCATATTCAGTATCTCCCGTATGGTCCATGCTGGAGCTCTTTTTTGATTCTGGGGACTGCATGGTCACCTGTGCTGATCAGTGCTCCATGATGGGCAAACAGGAAATGAAATTCAAAAGTTTGCGAGGCTTTTCCTGTCTACCTGGCCAGTGCATCCCAGTTCAGATTGCTGTCCAGAGCCATCACAATGGTGCACTGTGGGATAGGTCCTAGAGGCCAATACCATCGAATTGCAGCCACACTAACCCTAATTCGAAATGGCAATACCGATTTCAGCACTACTCCCCTCGTCGGGGAGGAGTACAGATATCAATATTACAAGCCCTTTATATCGAAATAAAGGGTTTCATTGTGTGGGTGGGTACAGCGTTAATTCGGTTTAACGCTGCTAAATTCGAAATAAACTTGTAGTGTAGACCAGGCCTAACACGGCTACCCCTCTGATATTTTAGTTTGTGTGCTCCCTGCTACTGTAGCTAGCAACGTGGAGGAGGCACCTTATGAATAAATTCTTTTGCTCGCTCTTTCACTCCTGCATTAGCGAACAGGTAGAGCATCTGTGAGGTGCTGGTGGACATTTCAGTGGCATTTTCTGACCTACCAAAGGTATCTGGTGGATTTTATGATGGAACAGTTGGTAAAAGTGATGGGGATGTTTCTGAGCAATCAGGCACACAGCTTACCCCAATGTGGCAGGCAGTAAAGGTATTCCAGAGGTAATTGCTGGCTTTGACAAAATGGGGTTTCCAAACAGTGCCAGTGCCATTGATGGGGCTCATGTGCCTATAGTTTGCCCTCCTCAAAGAGCATATGAGTATATAAATTGCAAATGGTACTACTTCATTGTTATGTAAGTCCTTGTGGACCACAGAGGGCAGTTTATGAATGTCAGTGTGGGTTGCACTGGAAAATTCACGATACCAGAGCTTTTCACTGCTCAGGAGACTATATTCATGGCCAGATTATTCCCACCAAATGACATTGTCATAAATGGAGTTACTGTCCACACCATTATTCTGAGGGACCCCTCTTAGCTGCTTTTTCATTGGCTTATGAAACCATACCCTGATTTCAGAGGCCCTGGCAAAATAAGGTTTAATTATGCTCTCTGCAGATGTAGAACAGTTGTTAAATATGCTTTGGGAAGATTAAAATCCTACTGAAGATCTCTACAGACCCGTTTGGATGCCAGTATAAATAATGCTATCTGCATTACTGTGGCTTGCTGTGCTCTTCACAATCTTTGTGAAGCCAAAGGTAAGCCATTTCCCCATGAATGGATCTACGACAGAGAGGGGCCACTGAATCATTGCCCTCTGCCAGAATGTGCACCTACCCCTGATGTTGCTGGGGGAACCAGGGCAACAGAAGTCAGGGATGCTTTGTATTCTCATATTATGGATTTGTATGGCCCAATGGAAGAGGGGTAAAAGTACCTGTAGCACTGTGCTTGTGAGAGGAAAGGGGCTAATTAATTTTGGAGGTGCAGGTTCAGTGCTTGGAAGAGGTTTGGTCTTGACTGACATGCAATGTATTTATGAATGACATGATGAATAGTAAATTTGTTGCGGGGGGGCCACAGCATAGGTTTATATATGGAATTTATTGAAGTGTGAATTGCTGCACCCAAGTAAATAGAGAAATAGTATTTGCCTAATAATGCATAATTGTTCCAGTTCACAATTTTAGCTTTATTATCTCAAATAGGTTTGTATCATGTAATGCAGTGGTAGCAATACAATTTTCTTGATGACATAAAAGGCTTTATTTGTAAATGTATTCAAACAGCGCTACGGTGACCCAGTGCTGGGCAGACTAGTTGTCATTACAGCACCCCAAAAGAAGTAACAGAAGAACATTTGCCAAAAAAGTACAGGAAACAGTGCAAACTTGACACAAATGCCCTATCCATACATGTCCCTTGCCCTCGTCTTCTCCTTTCTCTTCTCTCCCTTGACACCAAGGGAGGGGGGTGGAGGTATTCACAGGAGGGGGCTCAAAAAGGATTCATAGAAGGGACCTCAAGAGGTCATCTAGTCCAACCCTCCTGCTCAAATCAAGATCAATCCCCAACTAAATCATCCCAGCCAGGACTTTGTCAATCCTGACCTTAAAAATCTCTAAGGAAAGAGATTCCACAACCACCCCAGTGAAAAAGTTTTTCCTAATATCCAACCTAAACCTCCCCCACTGCAACGTGAGACCATTAATCCTTGTTCTGTCATCTGCTACCACTGAGAACAGTCTAGATCTATCCTCTTTGGAACCCCC